>NW_023615749.1:0-50244 GCF_013339695.2 Rhipicephalus sanguineus
GAGTACCCAGCGCCTCCCCGTAAAAACGCCGCTCCAGCGCCCAGTATCCAGCGCGACGCTGGGCCCATAATCATGTATGGCACTGGACGCTGGTACCCAGTGGCCCTGGGTTTTTGTGCAATCGGGTTTCGTTGAGCTCTTGAACTTGTTTGCTAAATATGACGAAATTGTAGCAAAGAATTGAAGGGTGGAGCAGCGAACGCGAAGTATGTTCATCATTCGATACAAGACCAGATTCTCGAAATTCTCAGCCACATCACATTAACAAGTATAAAGGAAGAGATAAAAAGCTCCCAGTGCTTCGCACTTATCGTCAATGAAACCGAGGACCTAAGCAAGACGGAACAGGTATCAGTTGTAGTAAGGTACTACGTCAGTGGAACTGTCTTTGAGCGGTTCCTTGGATTCCGCAACGCTGAGCATTGGATGCAAGGTCGCTCCTGAGCTACGTAAAGGAAACGTTGAATCGCTGCGGCATTGATGCTCAGCTTTGCATTGCTCAAACATATTGATGGTGCGAGTGTCATGAGCGGTACCTCAAGGGGCGTCCAGGCGCTGTTTAGGCAGGAAGTGCCGCAGGCAGTGTACGTAATTGATGAACCACAGCCTCAATCTTGTCATCGTGGATGTCTGCAAGGCGATAAAACGGTGAGGGATTTTTTTCTCTCTTTGGAATGCCTCTATGTCTTCCTAAGTGGATCTGCCGTTCACTCCCTGCACGTAGATGCGCAAAAAAGGTTGTCTTTGTCAGTGACAGAGCTGCAGCGTCTCAGCGATACACGATGGGCCTGCCAGATAGCGGCTTTGCAGAGCTGCAATGAAAAGCTTTCCTGCAATCCTTGTATGTCTCGCCGAAGTCATCGCTACAAACAGCAGGCGGGCAACGGAAGCTAGGGGTCTGCTTGAGCAAATGAACTTCTCGTTTCTCTCCCATTTAAGCCTAGTTACCAAGGTACTTAGCCGCCTTAAGGTTCTTTCGGACATATTGCAAAGTAGAGACTGCAATCTTAGTCAGGCATGCATCATGGCACGCACAGTCATTGACGAGTTCTCCGAAATGAGAAATTCGCAGAGCGCATTTGACACTGTGTGGGCGCAAACCTGCAGTATTTCTGAGGAGAACGGGGTGCCCCAAAAGGAAAAGCAGAGAACGAAGCGTCTTCCGCTCCATTTGGAGCAGTTTGTATTGAGTGAAGGACGGCCCGTTGAAGAAGAGTCTCCAGATTCAAAGGAAACATTCAGAGTCAAAGTTTTTCTACGCGTTTTGGACCACCTCATTGCGGAACTGACTAGACGGTTCACGGAGAATAATGATGTACTCTGCGGAGTCAGCGCCCTCCACCCCCAGAGTGAGAATTTTATGGACATCTCCTTACTCAAGCCTTTCGCTGAGCACTATGCATGCGACATCGACAGCGTTGAAGTTGAGTGCAAGTTGGTAATAAAACTTCTTCAGCGCATCGAAGCCGAAAGGAAGTGCAAGATAGAAACATTGATGCAATTGGTGACTGTCTTGGGAGAGTATAAGCTACCCTTCCACGAACTGCACAAGCTAGGTGTTATCGCTGTGACGATACCGGCATCGTCATCATCTTGCGGGCGCACATCTTCATGCCTTCGAGGACTGAAGACTTATCTTCGCAGCAGGATGACCAACAACCGTCTGAGCGACCTAGCTGTGCTTGCGGTCGAGCGATCTCTTTCCAATAAGATAGATCTTCAGCGTGTTGTTGACATGTTCGATGCTGCGCACAGTAATCGACGTATACGTCTACACTAATATGCTGGCATAATGAAACCCTATTGTACCTTTGCGGTTCATTCATAGGAAAGTTGTTCGGGCACGAGCACATAGGAGTGAAACCTATACCGGTATCAGAACACCCGCTTCACCATAGAATAATCCCCGCCGTGGTTTGTGATGTGCTGTCACAGCGCAGGCATTGGCACCTGTGGTAGCGACGAAATCTTCGAGGACTTTCTTGGTATTTGTCCCCGCTTTGAAGCAACTGCAAAGGGTGCTGTCCGAGGCCGCTTCGATGGCCTAGCTTGTCTGATGAACAGTGTATAGTCGGAGAGCTGACATTTGCGTTTGCGAAAGCTGGTGTACTGTATAGCCAGATGTGAAATGACTGACAGGCTTATGGTGATCTAGTTTTGTAAATATATCCTCTCTTTATGTTTGTTATTCTTTTGCTACATAGCTTTTTGTTATTCTTTTTCCATTTCCAACGCTTTGCACGACCAAGCGGGCGCAAGAGGGTGTTTTAACGTTTTTTTGTTATCTAGCGCGTATTTAGGAAACTTGGAATGCTATGAACCTTACTTAGTGGTGTTAGTTTATCTCTGATGCTGTGAGATTACTCTTAGAAACTATATTGTGATGTAAGGTTAACTGGTGTTATTTTATTGCTGCTGGTTACCTGCTTTATTTTCTTTATTTGGCACTGCTTTTTGTGTATGCACTGTTCGATGCAATATATAAATTTTCATTATATTAGCAGAATCACTGCTGTGCAAACATGCTAAATATTAATTTTTATCTTGCTGCGTTGCTCGAATATCTTATTTACACTTACGTGTTTAGAACGTGGGCCTTCAGCCCAGTCAAACTGTTGTTAACATTTCAGCCACCGAGCAATTGTATCCTATTGTGTTCTCGAAGATTGTAGTGAATGTACATAAATAAATGTTAGCTTTGCTTTTTCATCATCCTTTGATTGGTAGCTGACGCAAAGCACAGTGAAGGGGAACAGCGCAGGTACCGACGGCTAACAGGCACGCGACAAACGCAGCACTGACTTTCAACAAAATGGATATTTCGCTTGTGCACAGCTGTTTATACTGAACAATTCACAAAAGAAGTTATCGTAGCTGCGCACATCTTCTCAAGTCGCTATCGCCCTGGCATATTATCAAGGAAGCCTCAGGCTCTTTCACACAAGGCTACAGTGACAGGCATCTAATGCAATTCTATACCCGTACGTAATTTGGCGGGTGCCTCGATGATTTATCTTGTAAGAGTTGACTTAGATCGAGAAAAAAACTTGCAGATAATATTTTATCTCGATGTAAGCCTACTCCTCAAGTCATCAGATGATGTAAGCTTACATGTAAATCATCGAGGCAGCCGCTGTCTGGATGACTAATGGGAGAAATTGCAATGAACAGAACCGTTGGGGCTGAGTAATGATGGCAGCTATTGATCATGCGCGGCCTCGATATCTATTACGTTGCACTTACCTAAGCAGAACACCGTGTATGTTTACTGGAGCCTTGAGCGACTGAAGGAAGCGTATGGGCCATCTAACAAGATTTATATCTCGGACATTCCAGTCTAATAAGTGAGGCGTTTATAAAACAGGAGAGGACAGAGGAAGGGAGTAAAACATAGTGAAAACACAGCGCATAAGTTCCCCACCTCCCTGCCCCCCCCCCCCCCCCCGAAGGAATCGCTTTTCGTGGCTGCCCCCCCAGTAAAAAAATCCTGGCGCCGCCCCTGCTCTCACCTCCCTATTTCTATCTCTCTCTCTCCATACCTTTCTCTTTATCGGTGTTTCTATGTTTCTTTCTATATCTTCCATTCCTTTCTTTTTATCTCTGTATTTCTCGCTTCCTCTTTCTGTTTCTCTCGCTCTCTGTATTTTGTCTGTGTTCTCTTATTCTCTCTCTTTCTTTGCCTGTTTTCATTCTGCCTTCCGTTCTCTCTTTCTTTCTATGGTATGTTTAACTCTCCTCTCCTCTTTTTCCTCCTCACCTTCACATATGTCCTCTCTCTCACATTCCTTTTCCACCCCATTGCTATACTGTACTATTCAGGGTTACGCGGTGCTCTGCTAGCCTCTCGCCTTCGGATGGTGTGTACGCGGGTTCGAATCTCGCCTCGCGAAGGTACTCAGAGTATGCGGCTCGGCGCCGTCGCTTCGCAGCCATTTCTTTGGCTAACTGTTGCTTTCTTCATCTTCAGTGGACCCAGTGCTGAGCAGCGGGTGCTTGTCGAATTTCTGTGGCACATACCCGTTTACTGATGATGATAGTTTTTCTGGTGACCATCGACATATTGCGGCAGGCTATAACATCTTCGCTGCTACATATCTTCGGGCGCCCATTCACAGCAGCGTTTAACTGCGCGCAGAAACGACGGGAGTTTCTGAACGAGTGGTGCGGTGCTGCAGTGGCGAATGCATAGTGTGAAAAAATGTTCACATTGGAAGCCAATCACCAAGGCTTTCGCCAGCCACAGTCGGGACGTTGCACGGCACTTGCGGCATAAGCGACCGAAATGCGCAAGAAGTCCGTGCCTTCGTTTCGGAAGCAAAGTTTCAAGGGCTTGACAGCTTTAACAGCGAAGCTGTTCTGGCTCGGCGTAAAATGTCTGTCGTGACACAAAACTGTCATCGTCATGAATCGGCACGCGCTATCTTCATCCTCTTCTTCTCCTGCTTCGCTCCCAGAACACGTGCGCGGATTTGTCCGGCGTATAGCAAGGGGGTGAAAGAAGGAAAGAAAGAAAAAAAAGATGAAGAAATGAAGAAAAAGAATGAAGAAAGAAAAAGATGGAAAAGAAAAAAGATGGAAAGAAAATAAAGAGAGAAAATCTTGGCGAAAAAAATTCCTCGCGAGCAGCAGGATTTAAACCCGCGCACCCCACGATCCGAAGGCGAGCGTCTTAAAACAATTCGGGCTATCCAGGCATGCTGACAGAACACATCATAGCCTTGTATATTATCGCATAAAAAAGGGTTAGGGAAGGGAACTGTGTGAGCAGGAGCGATGTGAGGGTGAGGAGGGAATAGAGGAGGGGCAAGTGTAAACGATAACATATAAAGAGTTAGAACGAGAAAGAAAGAAATGCAGAAATACAAAGACAGAAAGAGAGAGAAACAAATAAAGGGAAAAAGATACAGAGAGAGAAAAAACGAAGGAAAGAAAGAGGAAGCAAGCGTGAAATAGAGAGAGCCTGAGACAAACAAACCAAAGAAGGAGAAAGGAAGGTGGAAATAGAAAAAAATCAACTAGAAAGAGAGAGAAACAAGTAAATAGATATAATCTGAGACGGAACAGACAGGAAAAACAGAGAGAAGAGAGAAAAAGAGAAAATAAGAGGAAAGAGAGAAAGAAAGAGAAAACTGAGAAACAAAGAAGGCCGCCGAGCTCCGCGCTTCCTTCTGGCTTGGCAGCTCTAGTGCGTACCTGCAGAGTATCTCCGCTGTATCTTTAGAACTGCGCCTTCAGTGCAAGCTACGCTAATCTTTCTCTCATGTGTGTGTGTTTTTTTTTTCACGTACGGAAATGACATATTCTCCTTTAAAATAAACATGTGGTTGCTTTTGAAACAGGATATCGGTGAAAGGTTTAACGAAATGCCTACTGTCACGACCTTAGCGTTAGTTTTAGCCACCCCTCCCTAACAAAGTGGCATCATTGGCCTTCGCCGCGTTTTGGATATTCGTGTCAAATCATTCGAAACTTTGAATACTAGCCATTCGGAAGTCGAATCGAATCATTCGATTACATATTATTAGATTCTAATTTGAAATTTAAATATTCGCACGACATTAAAGTCAAGGAAATGAAAACATAAGAAGACAGAAAGAAAAAGAAAGAGTTAGAAAGGAACGAGCAAGAAAACGATACAAAAAATACAGAGCCAGACAGAAAGAGAAATATAGAAATAAGAAGAAACAATGAACGAGAGAGAAAGAAACAGAGGGAAGAAAAAGAAATAAAGCTAGAAAGAACGAGAAAACGAAACAAATAAATAGATAGAGAATGAAAGAAATAGAAAGAAGCAGGTACAAAACACAAATGCAAGAAGCAGGGAGAAAGAGAAAGAAAGAGAAGACAGAAAGGAAAAAAAAAATATAAAGAGAAACAAGGAAGGCCACCCAGCTCCATTTTCCCTTCAGGTTTGGCACCATTAGTGCGACGCTGCCATAATTCTTTTAGCAAGAGAATTTTTACTGCAATGATATGAGCGGCGCACGAAACATTACTCCTTGTAGATATCTAATGATTGCTATTGTTCAATGCTGCTGCTATCAGGCGCAGCACCGAACAAGAGCAATGCAAGATACAAAATGTTACTGCTGCGCCTGAGCAACATTTTGTATTCTGTCTCTCAACAAGCGGTCGCTAACTTCACATCAACATTTATTATGAACCTCCTTGTTTTTGTCTCACACGTTAGTGGCTCTAGAATGCAATGATTACATTACAACGTCGTAAAACTGAGCCAATGGGCAGTGGATGCACCGCAGAATAAGTTACGATTGCGATCATTGAAATAAGCGAAGGAAATCAGAGAGGCGGTGTGTGCATTCCTATAAAGGTTTCTGTATTGGTGGAAGAACTTTTTCCACAAGGATAGTAGTAGCCTACCGGTAGTTCGTCGGTAACGCCAGCAGTAACTACTTCAACATATATTCATTCTTCTGTAATGCTCGTTCTGAAAACTATGACCAACTACTTCTCAGCAATGTGAACTGTATGTCAACTCTAGGAAGCAACACCGCTTTCCTTGTCTGTTGGCGTAGTGCCTGTATTTTTCGTTCCGTGGCTTGTGGCATGCTCCTTCACTTCTCGTTTTAATTATTAACCTCGATGGTCGTGCTACTTATACGAAAAATGAACTGCAGCATATACTAGAACTGTGAATCATAAAAGACCCATGTTAGACACCTTGACAAACTTAAAATTGGTCGCCAGCAACTGGTATCTAGGCAAGATTAGGTTTATATAGGCGAAACGTACAACGAATCATTGTAATAAGGAGAAAACGTAAGATATAAATTGTTTCTAGAGCATGCAGCAAATATTACCGAGTCATTTGGAGCGACTGACCGCTACCCATAAAAAGAAAGGTGTAAAATCAGTATATCCAACCGATACTAAGGTATGAGTCAGAAACGTGTAATTGATATAGTTACCGTCATCTTAATGTGCGCTGCAGCGCGCTGGCGAATACACAATCTGTGTCCTGCAAAGTTGTCTTAACGGGTGAAGCATTTAATTTATCTATTCTCTCTCAGTTCCCTTCAACTTGCGCGCATGTGTACTCTCCCGAGAGCACTTTTGATACGGCGCTGCTTTCATCAAACGTGAAGAGTGAAATTAACTTTTCCCATTATGCTAAACGAGAGGAACGCCTGCCATACAAAGAGAATTATAAGCGGATTACAAAAGCGTAAAAAGACATAATCTGTAACAATGTTAAACTGATGCGAAAGAATGCAAAAAATTCTGCCTCAGCGGAAGATCCTCTTAACGGCGCTTCCCGATTTTGGGAATCCTCTTTGCTGTTACTGCGTCGATGTCAGGAAAAGGCTATCCTGGGCGCCTCCAGTAGCCGAATTATGAACACGTTTTCAAGAAACTGTGAGTGGAAGACGAGATGAAATTAAGCAATACATTAGTCCATTCTCTTATTTGCCCGAATAGTATACATGGGAAGGACCGAGGAAAACAGCTTCACAGCCCCGTCAAGAGTTCCCTAACTTCCCGTCACGTGAACTTCTCGTCAAGAGTTCACAGTATTCGCATGATCTCATACTTATATTAAGGTGAAGTTCTTTCACTTCAGTAGATTGTGCTGTGAGAAATTGACCAAGGCATGCACAGTCTTGTAGGAATTCCAAAGTCCCCTCTTCAATCGCGAAATCTCGTTCTTTTGCCGGGCCTTCTATCATTATCTATCTTTTTTTACAAATTTATCATGAACACTAAGAACAATACGAAATCAGCGTTAAAGAACATAAGAAAATCAATTCCTAATATTGTACCTTGGCAACAACCATCAAAAACATTTAAAAAGGAAGTAATTGCATTGCCACACCTTATTTTGCCTAAACCACATTCACCATATATAATTGAAGAATCGTTACCAGAAGAGCGTATTATATTGTACCAGAAGAACATAAAATAAACCTGCTTGAACACTGATAGCAAGGCATACAATAGTAGCTTAAAGGGGCCCTGCAACACCTTCCTTTGTTATATTGGAATAGTCCCATTATTGACGTATGACTCTTCACGAGCCATATGCCGCAAAAATTTTTCGAATCCGTCAAGTCTAAGCGGTGTTACCAAATTATAGAGATCACGTTCCGCAGCTTTCTCTCTCAACTCAACGCAGCGAGCGCGCGGAAAGCTGCGCGCGGCGTGAGGGGAGGGAGGGAGGGCGGAGGTGCGAGGAGGCGACGTCAGCGCCGGCGGCATTTTTTCCATTTTTTTCTCTCTGGCGTCTCGGCGCAACCACGTGGTCTGTGCCGCCACTTCCGGTCGGCTTGCGTCGTTCTCGTCGAGCGGAGTCGATCGCGCTGTGTATCGCGCGTGCTTGAAAACTGCGCGTCGGTTTGGTAATGTTGGGTGTGCACCTCGAACGCCGTAGTGTTTTCATCGCTCTGCCAACCATGGAAGCAAACGTGCGCGCTCGTTTGGAACGAATGACAGCTGAGATCGGTTTCGGCCCATACTCCGATACACCGCCTCGTAAGACGGCACTGGCAGACGACCCCGAAGCGCCGCCATTACCGGACGGCAGCATTGTTATCGGAGACACGCTGCGCCCGTGCCTCGGTTGGTCGTGAGAACGTGCCGACGATGCAGTTCTCAGCTGACGAGGCAACACTCGAACGGCTGCCACTCTCGACGGCAACCGGCGATGGTCAAAAGCACAGAAATATTCACGTTTTCGGCACTGCGCATGGCGAAGAAAACGGAATCACGCAACTACGAGCAGACGAGCTGTCGGCGAGAGCGGAAGTGCTAATATTAAATTTGTTCGGTGTTTTTAACGCGATAACATAATATAAACATACATATTATCTACTTATTGAACTCAAAATTAACAACGAAAGTAATAATGAGGGTGTTATCGTGATTATAACATCAGCCAATGGTGGAACTGCCGACAATCGCGTCATATTTTGCGGACTAATACATCATTTGTCGAGAGAAGAGGGAGCGATTTTCAGCTGACTTTGAGAATTTATTGTAAATTCCAGGCCGTGCGCATCGCTATAATATTTGGCTCGCGTGTTCTCGGGAGCCTCGACTACCGATCGGCAGCGCTTTTTGAGCATGCTCGAAAAGTGTTGCAGGGCCCCTTTAAGCACCAAAATCTGAAACAGCGCCTATAGCAAGGGTATCCCCGTCATTCAAAATGAATTACAATGTGTACGACAATGTTTGGTAGTCACAGAAAGTTCTGGAGGTTCATAAATGCCAGTTTTTTGTTAAATGCTGAGTAGATTGGATCCTAAACTCAAAGCTTCGGTAAGTTGTCAAAATCTTTAGACGATTCCTTCGTGTACCATTCAACATACCTAACGCTACAGAATTCAAAACTTTCAGCGACACAATCGTAAAAAGCGATGCAGCGGTGAGGTCTCTCACTCAGAGTCTGTACTGTCTGTTATGAAGACAACGCAATATCATTTAAGCGGCCTAAACGAGGATAATTTTATCTTCATCAAAATAACAAGCGCGAAAAGCAGGACGAGCAGAGAACGACAAAAAATGGCGCTCCGTTTGTTGTTCTTTGCTCGTCCTCGTTTTTGGCGCTGTTTATTACCCAATTACCCGTTCTGAAAATCATTTACCCGCATAATGATGTCCTTCCTCTGAGCCTGCAGTAGCCGCCAACTTTCAAACACGCCATCTTTGTGCCGTTTAACGTACCTTCGGCAGTTGATTTATAGAGTTTTGGGAAGATAAATAGGCAAAATGGAGTATTTAGTTGGATTCGACATGGCTCAAATGTAGCGAAGCGCTATAATAGACGTCGTATTTGTGGACTTGAAATAATAGGTTACCTCGTGTGCCACCCGTGCGTGCTTGGCTGCAAAAACGAACCAGCCGAGTACACACGCTCTCGCACCCGCTCAGTTCTTTCTGCAGTGGAACAACCTTTTAGATTTTTGTGCTGGTGTGAGCGCTGTGGGCACAAACACTATATAGCTTTGCAACATCGTGTACACTACAAAATGGTTGCGGTATGCACAGAATTAGGTATGCCGTGGTCCACCTGTGTGGAACACACATCGACAGCTACAAAGCTCACAGAATATCTCTTTTAACAGCGAAGCTATTTAGCAAATCGTTCCTTATATATCGTGTCACGAAACTATCATCATCATAAATGGGTATGTGCCACAGGAATTAGGTAAATCCCACTACTCCCCACTGTCCCACTAAAAAAATTTGCAGTGGCTTAGCTCGGCTATGCCAGGATATAGGTAGTGTTAGCTAAGGTTCAGCTGGTTATTCTTGGCTTTCCTGGTTGTCAAGCTTTTCCGCTTTTCTGCGCCGCTTAGCAGCATTTGCGATCTCCTCCTTGGCTACACCACACTGGCAAACGCCAGCCAGCCGGTCAGACAAATGGCTGCGTCCCTGTCCTTCCTGTTAAATGCGAAGCATTTCTTCGCGAACCTCAGGCACTTTGGACGTTTCTGTCTACGTATCTATCTATCTATCTATCTAGCCGCCTACGTCTGGGCAATCTCCTGGTCGTCTCTATAGCTCCTAATATACCAAAATTGGCATAGCAGGAGATCAGTGTATGGTAAACGCGATTCACTGGTCATGACATGAATAACGCAAAATGCCTGTCGCGTACGTCATGAAACCCTTTCTCTCAGTCACGTGTGGCACATACCCGCATACCAGTGTTCAAGTTATGCAGGTATGTGCCACAGGTGATACAAAGTCTCAAACAACACAGTAAACGCGAACACACACATTGACACGCAAGGAAAGTGATAATAATAATAATTGTTAGGGCTTCAATTTTGACCGTCTGGTATTCTTTAATGTGCACCGAGATCGCACAGTACACAGGCATCTGGCATTTTGCATTCATCGCAATGCGACCCTCGCGGCCGGGATCGAACCCGTGACCTTCGGGTCAGCAGCCGAGCACCGTAACCGCTACACCACCGTGGCGGACACAAGGCAAGTGAGGAAGCTGAAGACAGAACAACCCTTGAAGACGCTCAACTACAATGCACTCGTTCACGTTGTGGAGCACGTCGATTACGCAGGAACCGGGGTCAATCCTTCCTACAATAAATCTGCCGAGAGAACCAGGCCTCTCATCATTACCGGTGGCTTCAACATTGACTTATCAAGACCCAACAAGGCCTGGTCCTTATACTGCGTGAAAGACGGCTTGGATGTGGACAGGGCATCAAAAGACCTCGCTGCCACGTGCATAACAGGAGGCGTCATAGATCGTTTCCTGGTAAGAGGCATGCAGGATTTCCACCAGCTGTGCTATACCTCGCACTTCACTACACTTAGACCCCTCGTAGCCGCGATCACGAACGGATCCGATTAACAAGTCCGGTCCAGCTGCTGGTGCTCACTGGTCACTATGATAAGGACGTTGTTCAAGAACTGTCAAGAACCTCTTCTACACATACACAGTTTTGTGAAACGTGCGTGCGTTCCCATCATAACAGATAAGTATACGCATAACAACTGTAACGCAATTGTAACAACTGTAACTGTGATTGTACCGTACGGGCAGTGCGCCTGCGTGTGCCACTCGACTGTGTGTATATCCAGGGGAACTTTGCTTAATGAAGCTTAGTTGCGAGTAACGCCTGTCCTGTGCATTTGTGTTTCTTCATTGTGCTATTCGTATTCGCGCTATCCAGTATTGAAGAATATAAGCACTACACATCACCTTACCGCGTCTGGTGATGGTAACACCCATGTTGCTTTTGGCATTACGCAACCGTAAACAACTGGTTTTATAAAACATATGCGACTCTTCAGCGTATAAGTGTGTTTATACCACTTCCACATCTCTCTAGCGTCATACCGCAACGTTTCGCTCAGCATGAAATATTATGCCACAGTCACCATCTCGCGCATGCTTCGCGTAACATCGATTCCCACGGTACGTGGGATCTGCCAAATTTTTTCTTTCTCTCCTCCTCCTTTCCGCTATATGTATACCCCCTCTGATACGACTGTGTATGCGCGCAAAATCAGAGGCGCTATCAAGCGGCTCTGGCGCAGCGTCAGACGACCACTGCGCAACGGAGGCGCACAGCTGGGCGCGCGTCGGCGCCAGTGCGTCTGCCACGGCTATGACGTCACTCCTCTGGAATGCGCGGACCGGCGAGGCGCGCGCCGCGGCGGCGGCTCCGGTGCGCCAGCTGCGCGCCGTGTGACGTCACTGCTCCTCGCGCATGCACAGCACGGCTGTCAAGCTGCCACGCGAAACTGCTCTGCCTCGGTCAGTGTAGCTAACACTACAAAAGAAGGCAACAGTTAGCCCAACAAACGGCTGCGAAGCGACGGTGGCGAGCCGTAGTACGTACAACGAGAGAATACTAGGGAACGGGAAAGGCAACGGCGGCTGCGAGAAGACCCCGAAGCGACGGAATGCCTGCACCAACGATGACGTGCCCGTAGATATATGAGAGGTGGGAACGCTTGGTGTCAGCGGGAGTTTCTGTCTCTGGAATTTGGACATCGGTGTCGTGTGTGTGACTGTTGACTGTCTGTGGTTTAACTCGAACCCCTCTGGGCTGAGAATCAACGTATAAACAACCTGGTATCACCTAGCTAACGTCTTGCAATGACCTAGAAGCAACCTAGAAACAACCCTCATCACCTAGCTAAGGCATACAAACAACCAGAAGTAAGCAGATTAGTCTTCCGAATCGTCCAGTTTCGCTGTGTGAAGCCTTGCGCGGCTTAGTGCAAGCTTCTTTTTCTCATCTCACACAGCAAGAAGGTACGACGCCTCAAAAGGTTAGAATAACAGAGAGCTGAGCTAGTTGATTCATTCTAAAAAAGACAGGGCGTGCAAACACGGAGACAAGAAAGACACCACAGACGTTTGTGGTGTCTTGACTTCTTTCTTGTGTCCGTGTTTGCACGCCCTGTGTTTTTATAATGAGCCTCAAAAGGTGATGGGCGGCACTCATCGAACCAACGGTGTCAAATGTCTAACATCTGCGCGGGCGTTGTTTCTGCTTCACAGCGCTAGTATAACTCGTACGCATCGTCACGCCAGCAGGTCCCATAGCGCCTTCTAGGAACGCTATGTGACTAACATTTGTGCACGACAAAAGCACGCCATCAATATCAACGCTACATGAATTCCGGCAAAACTTATATCTTTTACTTTATGTTTCAATCTATCACACGTTACTTATTTTCTGAGCGCTATTGATCTTTCACACTGCTGGCTTTAGGACGCGTATTCTTAATCTAAAACATGCCCATGATATTACATTGTGTCACATTATTGATAACGTAGATGTAAAAGCAACTGTGCCAAACAGGGTCAATTTTAATAAGCAAACACCATGAAGAACGGGGAAGGGCGCACACAGATGTTCAACGCATGGCCGAGTTTTAAATAAATCTGGAATGAGAAACGAGTGCCTCACTATTTGGGAAACGCAAAAGAGGAACGTTTCTCAGCACGGGGACCTGTGTAAGCGGATTACAGAGAAGCAGAGACACACTGCATCCGTGCTTCTTTTAAATTATGGCCAGCACAAAAAAAAATTGGGGTGTGGTGGATTACGCCCCAGAGCTGATCCTCTTAAAATCGTGTCCTTCAATTACAGAAATATTTCGCGCAGTGAGCGCGCACGCTACACAAAAGTATTCCAGGCAGTTTTATGGAAGCGTGCATACAAGCGTCTCTCTTACAAATGGCAAAACCGAGAAGTATAAGCAACGCCTTAAAACTCAGTACGATGGGCTCTTACGTCTGAGGCTGAAAGAGCGACCTGCAAGTGAAAGCGGCGTGCTTGAGAAAGCCCATCGATGAGAAAAAGCACTCGTCAGCGTAGAATTTCTATTTCTTTCGAGAGTTTTACGCTTCCGTGGCTCGGTCGTTTCGGCGTCTGTGCGGCTGTGGTCCTCTATTCTGGATTTATTGTTTTCGCGTCGCAACCATGCAGCCCACCACGTGATAATCTAGCGAAATGTCATAGCCTTTTCCTGAGAGTGAGAGAGAGGATACAGCGCTACAGAGGTTGGACAATTTCCGCTTTTGCAACAAGTAACGCAATGTGAAATAAAGCGTGGCGGTTCGTTGTTATATATAGCCGGAAATACTTTATATTGCGACAGCCTCTTCCTCTGCCGTCCTTGGAGAGCTTCTGCAGGCGAAAAATTAATTTTTCATCCTGGTTGCCCCAGCCTATCACCAATGCTCGCAGCGGCCCTATACCCGCTTATATGCATATTTGTTTAACGCGCCTCTACGTAGGCATCGTCACAAAGGTCATCGATAGAAGCAGCAGTGATGTTTTTTTTTACTTTGAAAACGTGCCCTTAGGCACACTACTTCGTGGTTTCGAAAATACACATGGAAGTTTCCTTCACGTATACAGTCGAACAGTAAATGGTGGAACGGTCCGTGAATTCAGCGTTCAAGGTCGGGTGGTCAGCCAGGCCTGAGGCCTTTAGCACGGAGGTGGCGAAGACGGCTTAAATGTAGATCTGTACATGTCCACAGCAACCGTGACGCAGTAATATCGCGTATCGGGGCGTCACAAAACGGACGCGAAGCATCACACGGGCCGCGGTAATGTTGCGCCCAATGTGTGGTCAAACCTGGGGTAAGGTTAACACCGACACAAAGCCTCCGCAACGTAACCTCCTCTCGGCAGGTTAAACTACTATGAACGTGTGACCCAAACGGATGTATAAGAGCTCGTGTGGTAAATCGGAGGCTTTATTTTTCCCAAAACACCTTTCCGTGATGAACTTCGCGAAAATGTGGAAGGGGGTTTGACGTAACTTGTGGGCGGGTCGCCAAATCAGCTTTGACAAGGCCCGACAATGTGGCCTGAGGCACCCACGGAACACGTATCATTAGAGTTGTGGAGGCAGCATGATGGTGAATGGAATCCGAGAGCGACCTAGAGCGATATACTTTGCGTATGACGTGGAGAGCTCGCGTCGAGTCAGTGCGAATGATAAACTGAAAACATCTAGCAGCTTGAAAACACGGGAGCAGAGCAGCAAATTCGTCACGTGTAGCGGCAAGCTTGCCAAGATGTGCCGGTGGCGCAGTGGGATTGGCAACATATGAGCATGTCAGGCCAGCCTCTGGAAATAATGGGCAGAAAAAAGTGGTATGGATCGTGGTGCCACTAATAGTGGTATCAGTGCACGCAGCGGCAGTGGCATCACCATGGTCATCGGCACGTTAAAAGCGGTAAACTTGGGTGTTCGCCTGACGAGGAACCAGGCTGTAAAGGCGACCAAGAGGTTTGTTTCGCTCAGTTCTGTTCCACGGGGCGATAGTGGTTGTCTCTGAAGCTAGATTGTGAATTTCTTTGCCCGTGTACCATGCAAGCGCAGCGGCCAAGCAGAACGTTGATTGCTTAGATTGCGTGCACAGCGACTCTGATTGCAGTGTTGTCAGTGGAGTGAAACATGGCAGTCTGTTTATGGCCCGCATGGTTTCGTGGTGAATCGCGTCCAGGGGAGCTCATTCGGCTATCGTGAGATGATGAAATTGGTCGCGGCAGACGAGCCGTGGTTGCAGTACAGAATAGAAAAAGATGCAAGCCATGTTTATGTTAGCGCCGGTAGATTTCTTCGCAATCCGTCGCATCACATGTATTTTTGTGCAGTGTGTTTTGCACTATTGACCCAAGGTTCTGCACATACGGAGGCCTGGTTTCCAGGCCGAGCACGCTTAGATTTGAAGCATCATCAAGCGGCTGCTGATCCAAAATTAACTGCAGAGGTCGGAATGACAGTAGACGACGCCTATGCTCGGTCGCAATTGACATAAATGTCTTTTTTTTCTGTAGAGATCGTAAGCCTTATCAGGGCACACCAGTTGCAACTTACTTCGAGGGTCCCCTGAAGAGTTTGTTCTTGGTGATCGATTTAAGGGTGCACTACGCAAAAGGTGAAGTCATCTGCGTACATGATGCAACTTACGTGATGTGTTGCCGCCAAATTGCGCGCCAGTGGGAGGACGTTAAAGATAACTGGTGCGAACACAGGTACCTGCGGGGCACCCTTATTAGAAATGAACTGTCAAACTGATTGACCAGCTAGGCGAATGGAGAAGGTGCGATTGTGGCGAAAGGCCTTGCAGAATGCGGAGATTCAACTGAGGAAACGGAGCCAGTGGACTATTTCGACAATAGCATCACGGCTCACATGGTCATATGCTTTGTGAATGGCCATGGACAGTGTGGTGCAAATCCTTGAAGAGCGGACTCCGACGAGAATCATGTGCTAGAGGTAGGCAAGGCCATCCTCAGCGCCTAGATGCGGAAAAACCCAATTTGGCCAGGAGGACACAAGAAGTACCTCTCGAGCAACCACGTGATGCCTGTCGCGAGCATATGCTCTGTCAGTTTGCACAACGTTGAGGTGAACGCTATCGCACACATGTGGCCGATATTGCCTGGAGGCGTTCCTGTTTAGGGAATGAGAACCATTTCTGCATGCCGTGACTTCAGTATTAAACAGGTAATATCAGAACTCGACGCACCGTATTTAAGCGTAATTAATGCGTTTGATATGGTTCGCCTTGTGCTCCTCATCATTAAAATCACGCAAATGGAAATCGCTTCTTCCAGCAAGGCGAGTTCAGCAATACATGTTAGGTTGCGCGCATAAACATACAGCTGACCTAGCTATGATGCCACTAGCACCTTTCCGTCGTGGCACCTTTGCGAGCAGAATATATACATGCGAAAATAAATTATTGTTCGGCTGGTTGGTCATGCACAACTGGCTGAGACATATTAGACAGTTATAGTTTAGCGTTAAGGGAATAGCGTTATACCGTGCCGCAAACGTTCGTTGCCGACAGCGTGTTTTAGTTTAGCGGGATAGCGTTTGCGTGCCCAAGCTGTGACGGTGGCGCCACCTAGGGGAGGCTGAATGCTCTAAAAAAGTGAAAAGAAAGAAAACTGAGAACGCTCGCCTGTATCCCCGCACACACCAATATTACTTTTTTAGTAACAATAAAGGCAAATAAATATGAACCACGCACCAAAGTGAAAATTTTTATCTTGCAGATTTGTTTTCACCGATCTCCTAGTTAGGCCTAGGGGCGTTCGAAATACGAGGCGATCTCAAAACCTACGCGAAGTCATCCGTAATACTCGGGCGTCCAAGCTACCTGAAGGCAAGCGAAGCTATTCTACACAGTCGCTTGCTGTGAAAGAAGTGAATCCATCCACATCAACGCTAAAATCAGTTCGAAGCGGGCGTCCCACACCGCCGCCATGTTTTACGTACGCTACGTTAAGCACGCAAACACGGTAACGCTAAATCTGAAAAATAGCGTGCGTACGGTAAACGCTACGGGTCATTTAGCGTGCTGCGCATGCGCATTTCGATTCCGCTATTCCGCTAAGCCCGCTAAACTATAACTGTCTATTAACGCATAAAACCGACGTCTTCTTTCTTGCGTTCGTCGGCTTTTCGCGCTAATATATATCAACCAGTTATATACTTGCTGCTCAATAGGAAACAAGTAAAGTGGGAATGGACCAATTTCATTTTGGGAGTGAACCTAATTTTGGGGTTAACATGGAGGTAGGCACCATATGGGCCAGCTTCTAGGAGAGAGGCGTCGTTAGTTGACGGGCGTACGCGGGCGATCGTCTCAGTGAGCTTTTTTCGTGACTCGCCGAACATCGCAGCCCCACGTCGAAGCAGAAATATTCCTCGTGGAAGTGCTTGCTGCACGCGCGCGTTGTAGCCGATGGCTGTTAACAAATTATAAGTCTGAGAATCAATCCAAGCTCGACTGAGCTTTTTACCCTTAGGACACGTGTGAAGGCTGACACCTTGCTCCGTACCGCAAGTCTTTCGCTGTGGCAACGACTACTGGCCTACCGTATCAGATGCCTTCAAAGGCAGCGACTGTATATTGCAGTGCTTTCAAGGGCTGTCAAACGCACAGCCGAAGTGAGAAAGGTCCCTATTTAATCATAATTACCGCGCAGGTGGCATTCTAAAATTTCGTTCTCGGCGCGCGTCGGTGCTCCCGAAGCAGACGACGCTTGAGCTGATCCTGCCTAGCACGTCACACCGACGGTGGAACCAGCTTTTCCAGTGGTGGGCCTCGCGCTCTATACGCAGAACAAAAAAGGGCTCAATGTTCAGGTCTTTTTTAACACGAAAGTGTTTTATGCCGGGGTCCACCATGGCTCCACTGACGCATTTCCGTCACGGATATGACGTTGTAAAATATAAAGACTAACATATGTCAAATAAAAAAACTATAATAAAGAGTTCCGTCACCAGGAGTCGAACTTACGACCTCTCGATCGCCAGCGCGCAGCGCGAAACGACTCCGCCACGGACGGCATGTTCTCTGCTATGCTAACGGCGAGCTATTTATGTACACCATTTGCCGGTGGCGGTACTCAGAGATCGGCGGTACAGCGTGTTTTCCTTATCACTAGCGAGATGGCGCAAAGGGCTCGAAGAGCGTAAAGTCACTGGAACGGGAAAAGTACCGCGACCGTCCTGCCCGCCGCCATATTTTGTCCAGCGCGGCAGCAGCTGCGGCGGCACGGTGTTGATTTCACGCGGAGTGACGCATTTTTTACGCATTGCGTGCGCTTTTGCAGCCCCGAATGAAGCATACCGTTGTTCTCTAACTGATTTGGAAAGAAATAGCGGCAGTTTTCACTTGCACGCACGCGTACTAACGCGATGCACGCGCACTAACGCATGCACGCGTACTAACGCGATAAATAAAGGCGAACTGTGCGGCATTTACACGCTCGGATATCGGTATTATTTATTAAATGCGAAGCGTTTCTTAGCTAACTTCTGCCACTTTGAACGTATCCATCCGTTCGTACGTCCGTCCATACGTACATCCATCTATCCATCTAGCCGCCCACGACTTTGTGCTCTCCTGGCCGTTTCGTTAATCGGATGTACACCAAATCTGGTATGGCATAACATGACTGTATGACGAATATAAATTACAGGTGATGACGTGAAAATAACAACATGCACGCCATTTACGGCATGATTTACATGCCACGCTCATGGTACGCTCGCGGCTGCTTCGCTAGCTTGATACACTAAAAAATTGGTTTGGCGTGACAAGAGTGTGTGACGAACACAAGTTACTGGCTATACAGCGCAAATCATGACAGGCGTCCCATGTAAAATATAATGTACATGGCATGGTCTCGGGGCGCTCGCGGTCATTAAATGAAATGCATATATACCAAAATTATTATGACGAGATATTTCTGTATGACGAACGTTAGTGACAGGTGGTAACATGTAAATCATGCCTTACATGACATGCGTGCCATTATTTTCATGTTACCACCTGGTATTTACGGTCGTCATACAGTCACGTCACGCACTACCAATCTTGGTGTATGTCAAGCCAGCGAACCGGCCGCGAAAGCATCATGAGCATGACATGTAAATCATATCTTGATGACATGCGTGCCATTATTTTCATTTACCACCTGTTATTTATGTTCATCATACATTCACGTACATCACGCAATACCGATTTTGGTGCATATCAAGCAAGCGAGCCGGCCGCGAGTTCACCATGAGCTTGGCATGGAATGTAAATGGAATGTAAATCATGCAAAACAACACCTCTACCAATGTGTTGTTTTGCGCCACGTTTAATAATGGAATACCAATCTTGGCGCATATCAAGCCAGCGAACCGGTCGCGAAAGCATCATGAGCATGACATGTAAATTATGTCTTCATGACATGCGTGCCATTAATTTCATGTTACCACCTGGTATTTATGTTCGTCCTATAGTCACGTTACGCAATACCAATTTTGGTTCATATCAAGACAGCGAACCTGCCGCGAGTGCACCATAAGCATGGAATGTAAATCATGCCTTACATGACATGCGTGCCATTATTTTCATGTTACCACCTGGTATTTATGTTCGTCATACATTCGCGTACATCACGCAATACCGATTTTGGCCCTTATGAAGCCAGCGAATCGGCCGCGAGTGCACCATGAACATAGCATGTAAATTGTGCCTTACATGACGTGCGTGTCATTATTTTCATGTTACCACCTGGTATTTATGTTCGTCATACAGTCACGTCACGCAATACCAATCTGTAGCAGTCATTTTTCATGGCGCGCTGATCGTTATATATGAGCCGAAAGGCGTCAGTTTTACGCCAAACGTAATTAAAAGCTGTCCGGCAATGTTATGGTGCATGAATTTTATGCGGCCACCACGCGAAACAAGCTGCACTAATGCAGGGGAGACGCAAACGTTCCCCGAAACAACATATGCGAATGCTTATGAAACGCTTCCCTCACAAAGGCGGGTATCAGTCGCGGGAACAAATTTTTCCCGCCGTGTTCTGTGCCGCCACAAAGCCCGTCGCTTGGCATCTTTTTTCCCGCTGGGAATGCACCTTTTTACAGGATAGAAGAAATGCCGCCATGCTGGGCTGCGCGCGTGAGTACAAAGGCTGACGTCCCATCCTTGGCAGTGCAGTTTTGGGGGGTCACGCCTATCTAGCGCAGCCCAAAGAGGACTATGGCGCGCCCAGGGAGCCGTCTGTGACAAGGTCTATAGCAAAGAGGGCTTTGCCGGTTTCCCGCCGGTTGCTGCACCCAAAAGAGCAGCACCCAGGCATTCTTGGATGCTTCGACAGGCTTGCGACGAAGTGTCAAACCGATACGGGATGTCGTAATGTTCCTGCACTATTTTCTGAGGCTATAAAAACAATCGCCCTCGAAAGCGCCGTGCGTCGCCGGCCGGGAGACACTAGCGAGGCGAGCGAGCTGGCCCATTTGTGTGGCGAAGCCGCCGAAAAGGCGCGGCGGCGAAGAGAAAACGAACGCGGTACTTTTCCCGTTAGAGTGACTTTAGAAGAGCGCGCTTTAAAGGTCGTCCCCCACGCGGATTAGCACGCACCTCGACAGGGCGTGGGCGCTTGTGCGGGCTCTTATCTCGTGATCTCGGTGGTTTGTACGTCTTGCGCTCTGCCTGCAAGTTTCCGTTGAGAGCGCGAAGGTCACCTCGCTCACTGTAACGGCCGCTTTAGCGAAAGGAGCGCGCTGCTCACACAGAAATAAGTTACAACTGTGACAGTTTGCGCTCATCCTGTGTATGTTCGTTCCGCGCGTCCTTTCTGCTTGAGCAGCGCATTGGAAGTTTCGAGCGGCTTGCCGTTCTTCGCGTAACATTACAATTTGATACTGTAGCATTCATTCCTTCGCGCTTGGGGCGAAAGAATGCACAACAAACGCTCAACTACGTCTGTGAAGACACGTTTCACTTTCGTGTTATGCCGATTCCTATGACAGAGGGATCAGCCATGTTTTTTATGATAATGCACGGGCCTAGCGTTTATTGAAAATGTACTCGCTGTGGTACTTCGACAAAACGCTAACCCTTTCGTTTCCCGTTATTTGTGCGAGACAACGTGCCCTGGACGGTTTGGAGATTGCGTGTAATGTAATATGAGATGAGTTGAACTTCCCCGATGCTTTCCTAAACGTGTATATTACAGCCTGATGCTTTGAGCGTTACTACTTACGACTGACCGATCCTGCGATTCCTGCAGTCTTTCATATATCTGAGGAATTCCGTGTTGTCTAAGCAGAAAAACAGCACCGGCATTGAACCAATTATTCACATTTTCACTGCCAAAAAGTGCGGTAAAGGAAAATCAAAACATCGGACCAAGTAGCCATTCCACAATGTCAAGGTGGATGATCAGCGGAGCTGTGGAGCACATCGTACAGAGGTGACATATTTTTTATTTGAGCACATGCTTCTTTAAAGCAATTCAACTCCCATTTACCTGAGCCAGAACGGCAGTATGCAGGTTATTTATTTATTAATAATTAATTAAAAAATTTATTTACGCTTTTATATATTTACTTTTGGTGTTTATTTTTAGTGTACTAGTGGTGAGTATTGGGATAATGAGCACATAGCTGCTAGGGGTTTTATGCTGTGTAGGGAATTCTTGACAAGTTAACTGGTCGCGGAGTTAGAAATCACCTAGTTGCAAAGGGTACCCCATCTAACACTAGCTACACTCTAAGACAAAATCGAGTATTTGGGGAGTATTTCTGCCACGCAACAATAATCGTCATCTGGCTTGCTCGCGTTTCCTTTCTTGAAAACTCAGCTCTCGTCACTTTCCTGTCAAGAATGCTATGGCACGCTGATAACGCGCGCGCCGTTTGTGACCGGGAAGTGCCGCGACCGCGGTGATAACGCGAGGAAAGCACGCGAGGTGGATGACGATTGTTGTTGTGTGGCAGAGACACTCCCAAAATACTCGATTTTGTCTTAGAGTGTAGAGCATAAAAAGTATGCCAACTCACTTTGTGAGCAGCTGACTAACTACATCTATTTTTTGGGTTCGGCCTAATGACTTATTTAGGCAAGAATAATTAACAAACTTCCAAAGCAACGAAGCTGGGACAGAAATTGCAATTAGAAAGTTGTAGATCAGCTTGCAAAACGCCTGATTAGAGTGTTTGTGACTTCTGTCTATTAAGTTCTAGTGTCTATGCTTACTGCGGGTGCCTGCGAAATAAAAAAAAATACCGCGTGGCATGACGGCTTCCACGCTGTAATTGCAGCGCTCCCTATACACCAGAGCATGCCAGTCTCGCACCCAGGCTGCTGTCGAGCCGAACGAATACTCTCGCACTAGGTGCTGGACTGCCAAGGCGCGCATGTGTTGCGGCAAGTAAACTTGGCAAGCTGCAGCTCTGAGGCTTTAAAGTGCGAAAAAGTACCCGTTCAAGCCGCTTCCGCGTGTAAGGGCTCGTCTGGGCACTGCTGCGTCGTCTTTGGATGCCAAAACAAGCAGCGAAGCGGGAAGATATTGTATAGCGCTGTCTGCGACGATTCACAACGCTTCACGGGAATCGTGCCAGTGCGGTGCTTTCAGCTTCGGCGCCAGTGGATTATTGTGATTCACATAGAAAAAAAAGGAGTCAAGAGAAAATGCGCGAGTAAGTAGAATAACTGCGCGTATTCTAGCGTGATACCCACCTATTACATTTTCCGACCCTTATTTGCATGACACGCAGTTGAGTTGAAGGCAGACGAAAGCTTTGTGCGGGGGTGCCTTAGTGTGTACTGCCTTTCAGCGTCTACTCAGACAAAAATGTAGTGCAAGGTTTTGCTTTCAAGGACAAGCAAGCAGTGTGTTTTGCCACCAGCTTACGAGCAGCCAAGTCCACTTTTCTCAAACCGTGCACAATATCACCTTCCTGCCTCAAATGAAATTTTTAAACATTGACACTGCTAGTTTTTCTGAGCTTAGCAGGTTTAAAGAAAAGTATTCCGGCGATTTAAGGGCACCTGGTGCATTTTTTAACACGCATGGAATGGAAACCCTCAGAACGGCAATCTTTGAAACCATTCGAACTTCCAGAAAGGCCTGTATGGTCCCAGTAAACTTTCCCCAGCGGCTTGGCATATCCCTGAGGCGCAACACTGTGATATATTTGGGTGAGATGAGACCGCCGTCGATAGTATTTGGCCAACCGAGAGACAAGATAGGACGTAACAAGCCAGGGAACGAAGAATTTTCATTATTTTGCTGGCAGAGTACCCGCGAGGAAGACAAACAAAGTCATTGATGTTTGCAAAACCGATCTCAGACGAGACATTATAAGCATCGTGTCAGCGCATGAACTTGGTAATATGTCCACATTTCATAACAGGTTCCAGAATGCTATGAAAAAGCATCAAGCAGTGCCTTCGTTCAGTTAAGGGAATTGCGTTTTGATAAAGAACTTCGTGAAACTTCTGCCGCGTTTTCGACAAACACTTTCTGTTTATATAAGCTGCCTGCGACAGTCTCTTATGGTCACTGATTTTTTATGCACTAGTGCGTGATATAGCGATAAAGGCCGCCTACAGTGTTTAAACTATGGGACCTTTTTCTGTACTAAAATATTTATATTCTGCACACGTACTAAATATTGAATAAAGTTCACACTTCAAACTTCAAAACAAAATACAACTTTGACAGCTACTTTGGAACAGCTTAACGAAAAAGACCTAATTCAATGAATTATAGGGGAATCATTGCTTTTTCAAACTGACATGATTCTTGGAGGCAAAATACTGGATAAGATATACTGGAAAGAAATCTTGATATTGGCGTACGCCTAAAAGCTCGGAAGCGTTCGCGTCCTTGTACATGTTTTTTTGAAAATGACTTACGCGCCATTTACAGTTGACGTCCTAAAATTAAAGCAATCGAACATATGATTGAAGTGCTCTATATATCGCGTGTTATGAGTCATCGTAACGCGCCGAAGAATGGATGTGATTCTTGGAACCGTGAAAGAAAATCGGCACCTGAGGACGGATTAGGGGCCGTGTAAAAGCCCCATGCTTACGGCCGTATCGGAGTTTGTGAGAATTATATCTCTGGGAGAACTAGTTCTAATATAAAAATTAATAATTAAAAATAGCGAAAAATTGTTTATTGGCGATTTCACGTATGCTACGCTTAGCGTGATGCACTTCCAAGGTTAGCAGAGCCCCAGAAGCTTTTCAAGAAACGCCGTAGGCCACGGCCTACCAGCACTTCCTTTAACTAGAAAGTTTAGTGACAAAGATAAGTTAGCAATATATTAAAATATCACAATGACAATGCAGAAATAAGTTTACAAGGTAATTAGTCGCAACACCATGTTGTCTAAAAGAAGACACTGCTGGTTAATTTAGGTCATTCATTACAACACAAGCATGATATAATCCGCAGGCAAGGCTCAGATTAGAACAGTCGCCACCGTTTTTTTCCTGAAGGCTGGTGACCAGTGAGCCGACAGGTAGGCTCCCGTCTCTGCTGTCGTCGCCGTTCTTCGCACTCGCGCTGCTCGTCTGCACTCTAAGAAAAAAAAAGAGTATGCGTGACTCTTTTCGGAGAGTTCTGCCTTGCCACGTATAGGACTCCCTTTAAATAGCCACAGTGACTCTCTTGGTGGGTCAGGGTCGGCTGGCTCTAGGAGAGTCCACTGACCCTCTAGGAAGAGTGGAAAGACTCTCATCCGAAGGATCACGTCACCACTTATAGGGAGTCAGACGACTCTTGCCGGTAACACTCCTACGCGGGCCAAGTGACCCACGCCGAAGCGTCAAGCGACTCACAAGTATTTTAAGCTACTCATTTGACCCTTGCTCTACTTTTGCGCGACTACTGTTGAAAATAGCGAAGTATTCATTTTAAGCAAGTCCAATAATACTTGCCGTTCTGCCCAGGTACTCCAAAAAAGAATAGTTCAGTTTTAGCATTATTTTAATAAAACTCGTCAAAACAACACATATTTTCCAGCAAAGTTATATAGAAAGCGCGGAAAGATGGTCTATGATTTCCAATTAAGAAGTTTGGGCATTCCTCATTTACATGCTTCTATGAGTATAGGGAACTAAAATGTGCGACTGATGTGCGCAGTGTCATATGGTGCAAAATAAACTGCAGAAATGGGCATCATGTTTCAATCTTTATTCCTTATGATTAAGAATAAACCAAAAAGTGGTGACGGCTGGAGGCGTCAGACTTGTGGCTTGCTAGGTTGTCGCTCCTGTTCAGCGTGAGCACCATGAAAAATGGTATCTGAAAAGCAGAAACGTGATATTATGATGGATGGATGAATAAACTTTATTTCTGTCCCTCGGAACGCGCCCTAGCACGTTGCGGGCCGCTCCCACGTCGGAACAGAAAAACCAAGTCTCTCTGCTGCGTCGCGGGCCCGTTGGACTGCCCATAGTTGTGCTTCGAGTCCGGAGCTTGTAATAGCATCTTCCCATTTTCACGGCGTGATGACTTCGCCGCCGTGTAACGCGGGGCACCGCCAGGGCATATGTTCCAGATTAACGATATCTGCGCATAATGAACATGCATTAGTTGGCTGTATTTCAGGATAGATCTTGTGCAATAGCGCGGGGTTAGGGTACGCCCCGACCGGAAGTAGCCTGAGTGTCAGAGCGTGTGGTCTGCTTAATTTTCTGTGTGGTGGAGGGTACTGTCTCCGCTCCAGGTAAAAATGTTTGGTGATTTCGTTATACGAGGTGGGAGGGTCCCGATTCTCCAAAAACCTCAGCGCGCCCTCCGGTAGCTACGCGGTCTACTAGTCCTCGCGCAGCTATGCGGGCCGACTCATTGAGATTGGGCGGGGCTCCCTTGATCTGTCCCATGTGAGCTGGGAATGATATTATGAAACTTGGTTCCCTACGATACGTGTTTGCATTTGTTGTGTTGTGAGCCTTCATTGTGTCCATGTGAACCACTTATTTTGTAGGTTTTGCATACCTTTACTGCAATTTCATTTTCTGATATTATGATGAGAAAATGAAATTGCAGTAAAGGTTTGCAAAACCTGCAAAATAAGTGGTTCACATAGACACTATGAAGGCTCACAACAAAACTACAAATGCAGACACGTATGGTAAGGAACCAAGTTTTTTGCCGTTATCGTGTAAAACACAACTTGCAAATAGTAGCTTTTGTAGCAGTCACTTGGCGACAAACTTGCAGCACAAGATGATGCGAGCCTCTTTTAAAAAACAAACGAAATTGGTTTAGGCTCCTTTGCGTGGGTGCCACTCTTTTCCTACGTTGTCTTGTCAAACCAAAATAAATGTAGGACCGACTGCCTCGTTGCGTGGGTGCCACTCTTTTCCTACGTTGTCTTGTCAAACCAAAATAAATGTAGGACCGACTGCCTCGTTGACAGGGCGAACGCCGCTGTTGATTTTCCCATCACGAGCGGTGAGGCGCCAGACCAGAGCGGCACCTTCGTTTCCCCGAGTGTGACTGTCAACTGGAGTGAAGAGGCGGCAGAAGTGATCCGGGATTCTGGGAATAACCAAAACACACATTATTTGTATTTAAAACCACCCTTTGTTCAACACACCGTTATTGTACACACATCTGCCACGAGTGTTTAGTTCACATTTCGCAACGAAAACAAATTTTCACCTAAAAGGCAGCGGGAACCTCGTCTCGCAATAGGCACTGGCTATATATGAATGAAAGCACTTCTTTTCTGAGAAATCGCTTCAAAATTTGGTTTCAGAATAAACATGGTTTTGCGCCGGCATATCCCGACACCCAAGCACACCCTCCGGCAGTCAGGGGCACGCCGTGAGCGGTTAGTGACCGCATGTTTTACTAACGTAACCCATCCTTAAATACTCAGATAAACACATGCGAGTACGAGGGCCCGAACGACACCCAGCGCGTGCGGACGCCGTCTACGTCGAGATCAGACATGTCATATGTTAGAATTAGCACACGTAACTCCCACAATCACCTACTCTCACTTGATTCTGTTATAGCGCCATCGCAGATGTTGGCAAACCGTGAAAACAGCAAACGCAAACGAAGGAAGAAAGTGCACGGCGGCGGCCGCAACAACGGGCGCCGTCGAAAGTCTATAGCATTTTCGCCTTACCGGCGAGGCGTGTCAAACTTGAATGACTACCGCGTACGTTCCGGAAGCCACCGTACTATATCTGCACCTCAAACTACCGTCTTTATGCCAACAAAAACCATCATATATAGTGAGTCTGAGCGTTCTGTACACAGGCTTTTTTTCACGTTCCCACGCGCGGAAGCACGCTGCACACTCAAGGTCGATGGAAATGTTATTATGAAGCAGACTAAAGTGTATCTCCAAACGACACCTTGCACCTTCAGTAGTGCAGATACAACGTGCGATCAGCAAGAAATGACCCTTGATAATTGTTTGCATCGCTCACTTTATGGGAGCTTGTACAGCAACGCGCATAACGGTGGTAACTCGTTAACTGACAGCTTTAGTTGGGCATACGCAACAGCCCCGCGGACGCAGGCTGCTGTTGGAAATGGCTGGCGGATAACTTCAGCAAGGCTGCTGCGAACGCCCAGCTAAAACTCTATAATTAGTACCTACGAAAGCAGTACACTCACCGTTAACTGGCACCCGTTGTCGGTGTCCGCAGCTCCATGAATATTCCGCCCTCCAAGCGTCACTTCGTGCACGGAACCGGCATCAGCACTACCGAAGACGCGCATGAACATGAAACTGATGAAACTTCAAGACACGCAACCCGCGCAACCAATGCAACCACGCAACGCATTCCAATAGACGACGATACTGAGAGACTGAGACGAATGAGAGAGGAGGCAGAAGCGGCGCGCCACCCCGGCGCCGACCCCGTCTTCGTCGGTGAGCAAGGCGCCACAACGGCGCCAAAGGGCAAGCACGCGATATGTATGGCGTATACGGCGGCTGTTTCATCACGGAAGCCAATCGAAACGCGCTTCAGGAGCGTCCAGTGACTCCTTCCGAAATGCTAACTCTTTTTCTCTGCCTGTACCTTCCAAAAGGGGTCAAAGGGACATCGGAAGAGAGTCACGCTTCCATGACCCTCTTTTGACTCTTTTTTTCCTGTGAGTGTGGCACTCTATCAATACGCGGCCGTCCCATACTTCCAACGGTCAACCGTACCAACCTATATCTCATATCTATATCGCGACAAGCCTCTAAAGACTTGTATCAGTATCTGTATTTCCGATATTTTAAATAATGTATCGTGTATCTTAAGACACATGATACTGCGATCGTAACACCCCTGCGCTAACAATACACGTTGGCTGAACTCCACTTCTCAAGCTGATACTCCTTACGTTAAGGCACTTGAATAAACATAAATGAAGCGATATTCTTTAACCTTTCTGCCGGAGTCCTCCAGTGAGCCCAGACGATGAGATCTGCGTGTCCCTATGTTACAGCGAAGTCACGTGGTGGCACGGGCGCCGTCTCGACAAAAACAAACGCGTGAACGTCGGAGCCCTGCTGACCTTTTGTTTTCTCGATATTTTTCTCTATAGTTTTGTCAGTGCGATGACACTTGCCCTTAGCCACTGTCCTGTGCATCTTGCTCCAATGCGTGCAGCGTCTGTCAAGCCGCTAGAGCCGCGAATCTCGGCAGCGCGCCCACGCTTTCTCTAGCACATAAAACGTACGACGCGCTGAGCGATGTTTTCGATTTGGACTTTATTCGGAATATGGTGGCAACAGCAAAAATACACTTTGAGCGTGCATAAATCGTATAAAATGAACGATATTGAAGCTACCCAACGTCACCGCAAGTATTGAGAACCTTGCGCCAACGAGACTGTTAAGCGGCAGATCAAGGCTCTTGGTAGAGGAACTGTTCAAATGTTCCTATTTAAAGATCTTGTTTGCAGGGATAAAGGCTGCACTGTTCAGTGCCAGTGATGATCGAATGCTGAGAAATGCGAGGTGTTTGGAAGATTCAACTGATCCACCTATTCTGGCTTGCTATTCCTCCAACATATGTCGATGGTTGCTGTGCATGGGAACATTGTCTTGGTTTGGTGCTGTCTACGTTTATTGGTGCCGTATACTTGCGAAACAATAATATATCCGGAATTTCTTGCGCAACGTCTGTGGCGACCAGGCCGGTTGCTTCCTAACACATCCAGAAAAAAACAGCGTGCACTTGACGGGGACGGCCAGAAGGAACACAGGGCACGGGTGCTGTGTTCCTTCTGGCCATCCTCGTCAAGTGCGCGCTGTTTTTGCCTTCATATGACCAACCAACTAGCTCGAGATGCGTAATTCCTAACATATAGCGATAGCCGCTCATATTGGCTATATTCTGGTTTTGACTCATCTTCTCATTTCTTAGCACTTAGCATTTTACCAATGTGCACTGATACGCTGTGAGGAAGAAAGAAAATTTCCTGTTGGTCTATTATACCATCGGCGAGTCCTCATTTGTCACACATTTAAAGATGCACGTTAACACTCTTTTGGAGTGCCGCAAGATAATTCTACGCGTCGCAGGTGACCACGATGCAAAGGAACAACGTCAGTCACAACCAACGCAGATTGTCAAAGTTATTCTGTATCCCACCAATGTATGTGTATTCCAGCAACCGGCTCAGCCATTAGACCACTATTTAACCGATTGTAATGCAACGAAGAAATACCGAGTTAAATTGAAATCAACGTTTGGCAATAACCGTCTTAAGAAGGAGAGATATGGTAAAAGAGTAGAAGGCAATGAAAATTTTTGAAGAGATGGTGGACGAAATTTTTGCTAAAATGTAAAATATTATATCTAAGCAAAAACCTCATTTTCCTTTAACCCTATTCGATCAAATAAGGCTCTCCTAGGGGGATTCCGCTGTAATGCGACGGTGGACTCCCCGGTGGTGGAATTACAAAAAGATGGAGTGAAGTCCCATTCAGAGTCAAACCACCCGCATCGAAAAAATACATCAATAATACTCCTCCTTTAGCTCTGCCGAGAGGCGGCACTATTTCCAACCGCCCTTGACGGCTAATGACCCACTACAAGGAACACGGTAAACAATACGAAAAAGGGGAAGAGGTGACTGCCTGAAGCATTTATATGGCTCAACGTAGAAAACACGCCTTCGGGATTGGCTACAACTATGAGGACCCCTAATACAATCTGGGGCTCAACTACACTGAAGGAAGGAGGAACGCATCGAAAGATGGCAACCACTCTCCTAACATATTCCTAAGCGGAACACCCTTATTCGACTAGGAAAAAATACACCCACACTTTACGGCATGTCTCCGTCAGGAGAATGTATTAATAATTGGGCAGAAAATAAATTAACAAGCTAAAGCCGATCCATCATGTCCTCCTCACAAATAAAACTATTAAAGCGCTAGCTACGACTCATACAAACTGTATAAACATGTGTATTTTCAATGGCTATCACTTCTAACAAATCAAATGAACAAAGAAGAAGAAGTGAGGATGCTGAAAAGAATAAAGAGAACAAAAAGAACAAGGAAAGAAACGAAAAAAAAGAGAGAAATGAACAAGGAGAAAATCGACAAAAATAAAGCATCTAAATAAGAACAGATCAATCAGTCATTGTATAAATGTTATGTTGATCGCGGGATCGAATCCCGGCCACGGCGGCTGCATTTTCGATGGAGACGAAAATGTTTGACCCCGTGTACTTAGATTTAGCTAGGTGCACGTTAAGGAACCCTAGGTGGTCGAAATCTCAGGAGCCGTCCACTACGGCGTCTCTCGTAATCATATCGTGGTTTTGGGACGCTAAACCCCAGATATTATTATTAAATCGTATGTTGATCTGTTCAACTGTGTATGCATTCACGTTGTACAGTTGTATCGCGGACTGCATTTGTATAGCTCGTGTACGGTTAATGGTCTAGACTTAAACTGACTCACCACATAGGTATTTGTTTTGTTTTTTGTTATCTGGCCGGTTGATACTCGAATGCTAATACAGTAAATTATTTACCGTTAAAATATACACCTTCTATTAATTCATTTGTAAGAGGCGGTGGAGGTAGAGAGGAATGGGCACAGGAACTAATGGTGAGGAACAAATAGGAGTCAACAAAAATGCAAATTCAATTAAACATCAAATCACTAAAAAACGGACAGAAATTAACACATTTGTGGAGTTTTACAGCGAAGGCTACCGACTGACACTCCAACCTGCCCCGCCTCTCCAGACCGTGAGCCATGGGCACCCAGGAACTATGACAAGATCACAGTGCCAGACAGAACCAAACCAGCCAAGCCCATTGTGAGTCAGAATCACGAAGGTACATTATGAGTCAAGATCGAGAATAACATATGTGAGTCAAGATCAAGAAGATTGAAATTGTAACCATTAAGTTATTTTTATATTGCAACAAACCCCCGCTGGTTTCCGTTCTCTTGCATGTGGTTTATCTGAGCGTTGGAGAAACCCTAACTTAGATTTAGTATTTTTCTGATTTCAACATTTTAGTATTATTGTTTTTTTATCTTAGTTATTTATTTTAGCCTAAGATATTCAGGTGGTGCAGGCAGGGCACGTGCTTTTTTATCTTTTATATTAAATTTTTATTATTTTGCCCAACTCTACTTTTATGCATCCCGCCACTACGGCTTCCTTACAACCGTAGCGTGAAATTGCGTAAAACTTCATGAGCCCTGGTGTCCAACTATAAATGAGGAAGTACTACAACGAAATGGAAGCCATCTATGCGGACGAAACTAATTAAATGCGGTTAGCAGTACCCTGAAGCGTCCAGTATCTTATGCACTTTCCAAATGTATAACTTGGGTTACACATCAAGGTAAACGTAAGTGGTAGCGAAGCTTCCGCGGAAGCCCATGCGTTCAGAAAATGACTACTCATCAGCTCCTCATGGGGCTTAGCGCCATCTGTGTGAGGAGGGAGCACTTCCGGCGGAACAAAAAGTAAAGCGGATGTGACGCAATATTCGTAAAAAATGACGTCATTTTGTTGGCACTAGCGCGACATTTGACCTCAAATTAGTTTTATTAGGCCCATGATCGCTAAGGATTCGCGCTACGGCGAGCTGGCAAGTCCTTGGTGAGTGCGCTTGACGCCAACGCTAGCTAAACTAATATCGACTAATGTCTAAACAAGCGCTGTTTAAGTGTACCGCCGTTTAATTCGCCTTGGTTTTACCTGGAAACCTTATCCTTGTTGCTTTTATTCCGCGTTCGTGTCATCTTCCACAGCGTGATTAAAGCAAGCAGCAGCGTACCTATCATGCTTGCAGCGCTGCTTATTTGCTTCGCACGTGCGCAGGGGCCTTGAAGAGCGCATTGCTTGTGTGCTTCAATTCTAACGAGAAGAAATGACGCCTGGTCACGCCAAAATGATGACATGTCAGTTTTATTCAGTGGTCACAATAATGCAATTTCATCACACCCTATACAATGAGCAAGAAGTGTCGTAATAAGTACAAAAATTGCGTACACTATGTGCACTATGTTTTGCCTTATGTTCCGATAAATTAACCTTACATGTAACGCATACAGGGATGCGAATTGTAGCACGACAGATAACTTAGCGATCTACTCACTGATAACAAAAAAATGTAGTAGGCACTGCATGTTCACGAGGAAACCGGGCAGCAGAAATACTGATCCATGAAAATGCAGCAAGCACGCTACTCCGAACCGCTGCCCCGGTGTCTTATCTAGAAGAGATGGCTCGCCAGGCGTACGCGTGTTGCTATTGCATCCTTGGAACACCACATCGTTTCCGCGAGTACCCAGGAAAGCGTTCGTCGTTAAATGCTAGCCGCCTCGTCCCATTGCCCGTTGAACAACGTAGTCAACACGTTCAACAACGATGAAACGCACCTCGCAGGTTCCACGCACAGCAAAGATCAAATTTTCACCACAATAATTCAGAGAACGCGTGCAAGTGCGAAACACGTGAGGGGGCGTGTCGTCGGAGACGAACTTACGAGCGCGCCTTTCCATGCCCCGCAAGCGCTGCAATGAACAAGAATGACGTGCGCTTCTCTTCAGGGGGCGCTAAGAAAAGTTTTTTTTTGTTGTAATATTGAAACACTGTCATACATTCTTGGCGCATCGCACCTACGTAATATTGTTCGGGAAATAAATGTCATTTGTAAAACATAAAGATTGCTTTACGTCTACAATAAAACTTGGTTTTTCGCTATTAGTGTTTGTTCCCTCCAAACATAGTCGCGCTTCAATCGCAGCAACCATAACTTTCCTGCTGGTGTCGCTGGCAAGAGGTTCTGAACCGCTTTTCATCCGAAGCTTCGCGACTTCGATCGACCTTGTACATAATGCCCACCCGGGAGAGCAGGGAGGTAGACAGGGGGGGGGGGGGGTTGGGGGAGCTCAACCCCCCCCCCCCCGAATTTTTTTAGTTTTGCTTGCGTATCTATACACGCGCGCATACAAACGCACGCACGAACATACATAAAGTATGGTTGAACCCCCCCCCCCCGGAAAGGAATTTCTGGCTACGCCCCTGTGGGTGAGCTTAGCAGGTTAGCTGTCGTGCTGTTGAGCTTGAGGACGCGAGTTAGATTCCAGGCCACGGCAGCCGCATTTCGATGGAGGTACTATCTAAGAACACCCATGTTCTTAAAGGGACCCAGAACCGCTCAGAAGATGAATTGAGATAACCCCACTAATAGAAGGATTGTATTTTGTATTATTTAAAAGGAACTTTGTTTTTCTCATTAAACGCGGATTTGTCTTTTTATTTGTTCACTGGATGGATGGATGGATGCTATGAGCGTCCCCTTTACAACGGGGCGGTGACATGTCTGCCACCAGGCTCGAAGAAAAAAAAAAGACTTCCATGTTTCAAGTTGGCCTAATACCTTATCTACATTGATTAAATCTCTGTTATTATACCAAAAAAATATAAATTCACGGTCCATCTCTCTGCCTCTTAAGGCAGAATGACCTTATTTTTCCTTATTATTTATTTTTGTATTTTATCTCTACTTTTCGGCCACCAATACTCTAACCGTCTCTTATTTCTATCGCGGACGTGTTCAGCTTTCCATTGTTGTCCCTAAAATCCAAGGCTTCATGTAGACTCGTGCCCACACGTATACCTGGGTGAATATCGCCACATTCAATCAGTACATGTTCCATCGTTTCCTTAGTTCCCCCGCAGCGTGTACATTGTTCTTCGTTACTGAATCTCGCTTTACAACTACGCGTTCTAAGGCAGCCCGACCTTGCTTCAAACAGTAAAGCGCTTCCCCTTGAATTATCATAAAACCTTTTCCTCCTTATTTCGCTTTTTCCCTTTCGGTAGTTACTCAGAGCCGGCTTGTTTTCCATCGCTGCCATCCAATAAGTCCTCTGCGCCTCTCTGACCTTCCGCTTAATGCTCCTTGTTGTCATATCGCCCGCACTGCTAGCCGTATATTTACTGGTGAGCCTCCTAGTTCTTTTTCTCCACTGCGTGTCAACGCTTTTTCTATACAAATACCTGAAAACCTTCTGTGCCCATCTACTCTTCTTCATTTTCCTCAGCCTCTTTTCGAATCTCATTTTGCTCTGGGCTTCCCTCACTTCAAAGCCTGTCCAACCCATATCACCCTTTAAAGCCTCATTTGTCGTCTTCCCGTGAGCGCCCAACGGAGGCGGCCCACCGTCCTTTGATTTGCATATTGCACCTCTGACTTCATGCACACCACTGATTTCCCAAATGTAAGCCCCGGGACCATCACACCCTTCCACAGCCCTCGAAGCACCTCGTACCTATTGTTTCCCCATAAAGCTCTGTGCTTCATAATTGCAGCATTCCTCTTTCCCTTTGCTAGCGATGGTTTCTCTTGTACCTCCATATATCTGTCCCCCTCATTTACCCATACTCCGAGGTACTTGTACTGGCTTACCCTCGGTATTTTTTGGCCCTGTATTAAGACCGCATGGTCTTCGTGATCATTGAATACCATCAATCCACATTTTGTTGCACTAAATACTAGTCCTAGAGCCTCACATTCCCTTCCGCATATATCTGCCAGTCGCTGTATAAGATCTTGACTTCCGAAAAGAAGACAATATCATCAGCATAAAATAGACCTGGAAGCTTCTGCTCAACCATCGTGCCGACCTGTTTGTGTGATAAAAAAATAAATCCAATGTTGCTACCTTCTAGCGCTTTTTCCATCCTCACCATGTACAGCATGAATAAGAGCGGGGACAAAGGACATCCCTATCTCAGCCCCTTGCTAATTTCAACGCTGTCCTTGCTACTTATTCCTTCCCATTCTATACAAACTGTATTTTCTCGCTATGTTTGCCTCAAAAGCTGTATACAGTCGTCACCTATGCCCACTTCTTTCAATATATCCCACAAAATTTTCTGATTAACGTTTTCATACGCCCCGGTGATATCTAGATAAGCTACGTATAAGGGCCTGTTTTCTATTTTCGATATTTCTATACACTGGGTAAGAACAAACAGATTATCGTCTAACCGCCTGTCAATTCGAAATCCATTCTGAAGTTCTCCCAAAATATCGTTTTGTTCTACCCACGCTTCTATTTTAAATTTTACTGCCTGCATCGCCAACCTGTATAGCACCGATGTAATGGTTAGCGGTCTATACGATCGAATGTGATCCTTTTCTCCCCTGCCTTTATAGATTAAGTTCAGTCTACTTTTTCGCCAACTGTCTGGTATTTCCCTCTCCTGTAAGCACTTTTCTACGGCTTTCAGCAGCGCTTCTTTAGTGTTATGTCCGAGTTCGTTAATGAGGCTGACGGGAACCCCATCTAAGCCCGGAGTAGTGCGCTTAGGAATTTTTCCTTCGGCCTTCTTCCAATTGAAATTCTCTAGTACTACATCTTCGTGGGTTGCACTCCTTTGCGTACTTTTACTCACCAGGGGAATCCCCTGGGCGACCTTTTTAAACGAATCGGCTGTTATCTTTCGGATGTAACCTAGCGCTTCATACACTTCCAATTGATTTCTTCCTTCATCTACCATATGTTGTTGCATTGTGACAGACTTCCTACCCAGCGCTTTTAGGTGTCTCCAAAATATCCTAGGCGCGGCCTTATTTTCGCGAATCTCTGTCATCCAGCGTTCACTTTCAACTTTAATTTTTGCCTCGACTAATTTCTGCACAATGGATTTTCGCTCTAAATATATTTCCCATATTTGGTTGACTTCGTCCTGTGGGCGCTTCTCCTTTTTTGCCTGTATGTGCTCCCGTGATGCCTCACGTCGCTCCTCGATCGCCTCCCGGATTTCTTTGTTCCACCAACTTTTTGGCTTTCTCTTTCCTTTCCAACAAATAGTTTTTTTCTCTTTTTCCATTTCTTTCGTGATTACATGTAGCAGCTCACTATACTTCCAGTCTTTGCCCGGTAGTTCGTCTACTTTTTCGTCGACTCTTGCGGCTATATTTGTTATTTGTTTGTCATTTAGATACAAGCTGCCAAACTTTGATTCTATGTTCTTATTTTCAGTTTTATATCCCATTTGTAATAATATGCGTTTATGATCACTACTCAAGCTGTTAATGTCTTCCTCGTCTATTCTCATCTCTCTAAGTTTGTCATATATTCCTTCTGTCATGAGACAATAATGAATGCTCGATTGCCTGTTTCCGACTTCCCACGTGATCTGCCCCTCACACTTAGGCCCCATGTTAACTATCTCAAGACTATGTTGCTCGCAGAGATCTAGCAATAACTTGCCATTGGTGTCTGAATATCCGTGAAGGTCATGAATGTGAGCGTTCAGGTCCCCTAGAAGGATTATTTCGGCATCATGACCAAATTCTTTATTATCGGTGCTTATGCATTTCACTATCTCCAGATTCTTTTCTCTGCAGTTATTCCTCGTCCACAAGTAAGCTACACCTAGCCACGTTTTCGTTCCACCTACTGTGCCCGAAACCCATATGTGCTCTGAACACGTTTGTTTCACTCTATCCAATTTTGTTCTGCTATGAATTAGCATTCCAATACCCCCACCTCTCCTTTCTGATGCGATCCTGTTACACCCTTCCTAAATATAATTGTCAATATGTGGTGGCTCTTCCAAGTCTCTAAGGTGTGTTTCTGTAACCGCATAAACACCTATCTGTTCCTTGTTTAACTGCTCCTCAATCTCTAACCATTTTGCCTTTTTTCTGCCACCCTGCATGTTTATGTAACTAATTGCAACACGCGCCTTCTCCCTTCTTTTACCTTTTCTCTGGTTTTTCGCTAGAGTGCCTGTCAAAGAGTCCCCCTGGTTGTTTTCCTCATTACAAGCTACCCTGGGCACCGAAGGGCCCGCGTGCCCCCCAAAAAAGCTACTGCGCGTCCTGCCAGTCGCCAGCCCACCTCATGACCAAGCCTCTTATCGAAGTGAATTCTGTCTCTTTGGAAACCGTCCCACCTGTGCACCTCCCTGTTTATATCCACTACCTCGAAGCCCTTCTCTCGACTAATTCGCTATATCTCTTTGTTTGCGTCGACAACCGCTCTTTGCAAGTTGATATTTTGCACTGGTACTTCCGGTATTGTACACACCACTATCTGCACCTGAGGGGAAATGGTGCGCATGTCATCGACCTTTTTCGCCAATGTGGTCGCTAGTTCGGCTGATTCTTCATTCAAGACGTCGTTTAGACCTCCCGCGATTATAACGAGGTTACGTTCATTAACCTTAGTTGCGAGTTTTGCGCTAGCTTGTCTGATCACTGATCCCGGCCTATGTCCCGGGAACTTTCCTATTAAAACTCGTTTTTCACCTCTCACCCTTTCCTTGACTGCTTCTGCGCATCCAACTAAATTCGAGTCCCCGGCGATTATCACGTGCTCCGACTTTTCTGCTGGACTGTCCCGCACTTGGCCACTGCCTCGGTTACTAGCGCGTGCCACTACTGCTGTTTTGTCCCCTCCCCTTCCCAAAACTACTTCGCGGAAGCTGGGTCCTGTGACCCTTGCACCTGTCTTTTCCAAACCTGTTTCCCCCTTGGCGTCCACCACTGTGGGGGTCGATGCCCCGCTGTTCCCGCTGTCGCTTGCTTCCTTGTTCACCATGACTACGTTTGCTAACCCTTCCTCGGCTGACTTAAGCCTTTCCCCCATAGCCATCGCTTTTTCCCGCTCTGTCGCCAACGCAATCTCCAGCTCGGCGATTCTTACCATGAGCTCATTCTGGGCAGCCATCATTATTTCCATTTTTGCCTCTAACTCGCATTGCTTACAATTGGCGTCAGCTCCCTCTGTCTTCTCATCCTTACAAACCTCTATTTTCCATCCCATTCCGCACCCCGAACACTTTACGGCCTTTTTGACCATGGCTAGATCGTTCACACGGCGGATTAGATATACTTAAAGTCAAATGGTATCACAAAACTCCGCAAGTATGCTACACTTCAAAGCACATGTGTGCCTTTCAGCCACGTGGTGGCCGAACAAACAAATAAAAAAAACCCAGGCGACTGTCACACAGGAAACAGTACAAAGTTGTAAGCCCTATTAAGCTTCAATCTAGTGGCTTATGTACTCATATAACTAAGAACACAAGCTCGAAACATGCAAAAAAAAATGACCGCGTATCTGCGTGCTTCGCTGCAAATGTCGTGTAAAGACGATAGAAGAGGCGCTGTGTGAGATATGGACGCCATCTGGCAATACGTCGGCAAACATGAGTGCTGTGTTGCGTGCTGGTAGTCCCGGCGCAGCAGCAGGCGAAGACCGGCGGTGACGAACGCGACCGGCGGGGACGCCAGCCAGCCCGAAAAGGCGGTTTGGCGCGAAGCGCTGAAGCAGAGAAACGTCCGCACTCAACGAGTACTCTCCACACACTCTTTTATTTACACGTCGCCTGGGTAAAACAGGAACGCCAGAGCGGCGCCCACAACGCTGCTTTTTCATTTTTTAAATATTTTTTTCACCTTCTTGGCCCTCTCAAAGCTAAAGTTTTTCAACACCAACCCATGGCATTCGTACGGTGCAATACAGAACCGAAACCGAAACACAACCATGAGCTCGTGCGAAGGGCACGGAGGAAGGCAAATTTCAGCGCAGTCGCATTTTCAACAAAGATGAACGCATACCAACTCGCTCAAGCTTCCATTCTTATGCATTTTCAGCGCAGCTTAAGAAACTAGGGTCCTTAAAATTACGTATGTATGCATTTTCTATTAAAGGAACACGCAACCTAATACTTACCTAGTGATGTTGCACCTCAGATATGCATGATATTGTTACGGGGAAGAAACTATATACACAGGGTATATTTAACAGCCAAAAGCGTACAACGCTGTCGCAGTCCAAGCGCGTTCCGCCCAGCACTTCGTCGTCGTCATTCGCTGCCCTTCTCCGCCCGTGACATTACCCGCCGGCGGCAGAAGCACCGTCCCGGTGCGATCAGTTCTCGGGGCGAGAGTGGTACGGTTTAAGTCGCGAGACATGAACTATATCGCTCGCGGCTGAAGCTGTCGCTGACATAGGATTGAGTGGAGCGATCTCATAGGTCACGCTAGTGACCTTTCGTATGACGCGGTAAGGGCCAACATAACGGGACATCAGTTTTTCGCATAGACCAACACGCCGCGATGGTAACCACAGCAAGACCAGCGACCCCGGAGAGTACTGCAGGTCGCGGTGTCGGCGATGGTAACCACACTTTTGGTTAACCTGCGAGGCGCATAAACGATCCCGGGCGACCTGACGGGCGATGTCAGCACGGGCCAGTGCATCACGAGCATATGCAGTCGATGAGTCGGCGTCAGAATGCAACATGGTGTCCATGGGTAAAGGCGGGTCGTAGCTAAACAACAGGTAAAAAGGTGAAAATCCAGCTGTGTCGTGACGCGAAGAGTTGTATGCGAAGGTTACAAAAGGTAGGTTGATGTCCCAATCGCGGTGGTCCTCAGAGACGTACATTGCAAGCATGTCTGTCAGGGTACGGTTCAGGCGTTCGGTGAGGCCATTCGTTTGTGGGTGGTACGCTGTAGCGAACTTGTGGTGGGTCGAGCAGGATCGCAGGAGGTCGTCGACTACTTTAGATAGGAAACAGCGGCCGCGGTCAGTGATCAACTGACGAGGAGCACCATGACGCAGAATGATGTCATGAAGAATGAAATCGGCTACATCAGTAGCGCAGCTGGTAGGAAGTGCGCGTGTGACGGCATACCGCGTTGCGTAATCGGTAGCGATGGCAATCCACCTGTTACCGGTGGCCGACACGGGAAAAGGTCCTAGAAGGTCGAGGCCGACTCGAAAAAATGGCTCATCTGGGACTTCAATGGGCTGAAGACCGCCAGCGGGCAATAGCGCAGGTGTCTTGCGCCTCTGACAGAGGTCGCACGCCGCAACGTACTGTCGCACAGAACGGTAGAGGCCAGGCCAAAAGAATCGCCGGCGAATGCGGTCATACGTGCGTGACACTCCCAGATGGCCGGCGGTGGGTGCATCATGAAGCTGGGCCAAAACATCCGCGCGGAGATGCGCAGGAACAACGAGCAAGAGCTCAGCACCGTCAGGGCGGGCGTTGTAGCGGTGCAAGATGTCGTTGCGAAGGACGAACATCTGTAGGGAACGGTCAGGCTGTGGAGATTGCAGACCATCTATTATAGGCTGCAGAGATGTGTCGCGGCGTTGTTCGGCAGCTATGTTGACGAAGTCGCTAATGGAGAGAACGAGTGGTGTTTGTTCATCTTCCGTTGTTTCAGGCGGATCGACTGGGTGCCGAGACAAGCAGTCGGCATCCTTGTGAAGTTGCCCAGACTTATAGGATACAGAAAATGTGTACTCTTGTAAGCGTAGCGCCCACCGACCGAGGCATCCTGTGGGGTCCTTGAGCGAGGAGAGCCAGCAAAGCGCATGATGGTCTATAATAACCAAGAAGTGTCTGCCATACAGGTACGGTCGGAATTTCGCGATGGCCCAGACGAGAGCTAAGCACTCGCGTTCTGTAATCGAGTAATTTTGTTCCGATGGCGACAAGAGGCGGCTTGCGTACGCGACGACGTGGTGTATACCCTGTTGCCGTTGTGCAAGCACTGCGCCGATGCCGTGGCCACTGGCATCGGCACGGACCTCCGTAGTGGCAGACGGGTCGAAGTGTGCCAGAACTGGCGGATTGGTGAGGATGGCAACGAGTGAGGAGAAGGCGTTTGCTTGTTGTTGGCCCCAGGTGAATGCGACGTCCTTTTTCAGCAGGCAGGTCAGGGGACGGGCTACTTCGGCGAAATTCTGGACAAAACGACGGAAGTAGGAGCACAGTCCAAGAAAACTGCGGACGTCCTTAGCAGAACCGGGTGTGGGGAAATCTCGAACTGCACGGACTTTTCTAGGGTCTGGCTGTACGCCGGCAGCGTCTACGAGATGGCCGAGTACACAGATTTGGCGTTGTCCAAAGCGACATTTCGACGAGTTGAGTTGGAGGTGAGCGCGTCGGAAAACATCAATATTTACTTTTTGATCGACAACGTTCACAAGTATGAACAGCCGTACGAGTTCAAGACGGCTGGCCTTTGGGCAAGTGGTTCAACTTTGGCCGAGTGGCTGAATCGAGGGACGTGCCGACAAACAGAAAGACAGACAGACAGAAAGACAGACCAAAATTTCTGCGTTTATGTTCCCCAAGAAAGACTATCGTCTTTAAAAAAAGTTCTTTGACGCTGTCATTCCGGAGCCCACGAAAAACACGTCCGTCCTCTAGCAGAACCCTCACAGAACTCAAAATTACTTTTGGCGCCTCTGGCGGTAAAAGTGAACGTGCACATGTACACAGGGGTCCACTGTTAAAGGGAACATCGGAGCGTGTGGCGGCAGCTCGGCGCCACCGCCGGCTGGCGGTTGCAACGAGTTTCGCGCAGGTGCAGTGCGCGCTGTGAGTCGTGCTCTTTCGTCGTCTGCTGCCGTCTGCTTCCGCGCTGCGAATCGTCGCGAAGCGAACCGTTTACGCGACGAAAGATCACTGGCCACGGCACTCACTGCGCCTGCGCGAATCTCGTTGCAGGCGCCGGCCGACGGTGGCGCCGAGCTGCCGCCACACGCTCCGATGTTCCCTTTAACAGTGGACGCATGTGTACCTATCACGTGACCTATTACTGGTGTACGCTATTAATTGTCTCTGTGTTAGCGTTAAAATACAGCACACTTTTTATTATAATATTTTCTAACGCAAAACGTGCAGATGTGGATTCGTTTGCACTGAGCCGACGAACTCCTCTAGAAGTATGCCTGCTGCATAGGGCAGGATCCAAAAGCCTCCTGCCCTACCCTTTCCCTCCTTCACCGTTTCTAATGAGGGCCGTAGCTGGCGATCCTTGCGGTGGCCGCTTGCAAGGCACATTAGCGCATGTACACATTACCCCACTCGACGTCACAACCCGCCAGCCCCATTGAAAACAATAGGGCAGTACGTGGCGCCATCTCTCGACAAGTGCAGGACGACTACAATGGGACAGCCGGCGACGCCGCAGGCATGTTTCTAGAGGATTCGTTGACTGAGCAGAACAATGGCGCCGCCTTTGCTTGACGTATGATCCGATGCTCATAAGCGGCAGCATGAACTTTGTTAGCTGAGGGCCTAGCGGCACCTGCCGACGTGTTGCAAAAGTACGAAGAGCGCCTCGCGGCCTCAGAGGTTAACTCCGGCGACGCGTGACGCGTTGCCGGAACTAATCGCGGAGGCCACACGTGTCTACCCCGCGATGGGGTAAGGAGATGTCACGTGAGGGCGAGCGTTCGGAGAAGTTATTCTGCGTGCTTTTTATACTCTAAAACGGTCGAAAATGTCAATAATAATGTGCTGTTTCACCCACTCCTGTGACACAAAACATTGAGCATAATGCGAGGACGGCTATCGGCATCGCTACCGCTTCACAGCGTCGCTGGAGGAAGTGTACGTACAGTTCAGAAGCTTTTCAGATCTAAAAATAATCCTAATAAAATAATCACGCCCCTTTGGGATTAACCGCTGCAGCTACAAACACTACAAAGGGTGAGCTTTATATTGCGCCGTGAAATACTGGGTCGAGAAGAATCGGTTGCCGGTCCCTTAAACCGCGCATGCATGTTGAAGAACGCCTAGCGGAAAAAAAATATTACTGAGTCCGCGTCTTACGGCGTGGCTCATAATTATATCGTGGTGTTGGAACAAAAAACCGCAGAAATCGACTTCAGAAATCGAATTATTCACAAACACTATAGTAAGTGCATTCGCAGCACTATAATGTTTACATTACGAGTTAAAGCAACTGCAAAACTACCTGTTTGAAAGTTTCTGACTCGCTGCGTATTCCGTGGCATATTTTGCTAGTTAATTAAGAACCACCGCGAAGTGCATGTAATACCAAGAGAGACGTGCCAGCGCGACTTGATAACATCGCTCTTTAACGAGTTCTGTGGCGAAGTAAACACCTTGCCTCGAGCACATCACACTGTACACGGCGTCGCGTTTCACCTGGTACTGAACGTCGTTGTGGGTGCCGTTCGATACTGAGATAATCGCAACCGCGCGAAAACATGTTACTGCAAAGCAACGCCATCAAGACACTCGGGTGGCTCTTTACACTGCCGCAGTGTCATCGCAATAGTTATGGCCCGGTCGTGGCCACCTAGCGCGTGCGTAATCGGCATGCGCTCTAGAGGACTCTGTGCGGGCTGTTGCGCTGACTGCGAGACATTTATTTAGCCGCTGAACTCGTTAATGAGCGCTGTCGTCGCGGACAACAAGCGCCTATCCCCGTGGTAGAATTTCATACTTAGAGGTCTCTGCTTAACACGCGGAAGAAAGAACCCTGCGTGTTAAAGCGAGTTGCAAACCACACTGCAATTGACATTTGCGAACTCACTCAAACACGTAGTGTTGTCATATTTACCGTACATATAGGTATGGAAAGTTATTTATTTGATAATCATAAATTATTTACGAAGAACATATTGTATGGTAGACCTACTAACGACAGACTATTGATTTCAGCTACATAAAAGGCTCCCACTAAAACAGCTTATCTATCTATCTATCTATCTATCTATCTATCTATCTATCTATCTATCTATCTATCTATCTATCTATCTATCTATCTATCTATCTATCTATCTATCTATCTATCTATCTATCTATCTATCTATCTATCTATCTATCTATCTATCTATCTATCTGTCTGTCTGTCTGTCTGTCTGTCTGTCTGTCTGTCTGTCTGTCTGTCTGTCTGTCTGTCTGTCTGTCTGTCTATCTATCTATCTATCTATCTATCTATCTATCTATCTATCTATCTATCTATCTATCTATCTATCTATCTATCTATCTATCTATCTATCTATCTATCTATCTATCATTGAAACTGCTGATAGCTTATGCAGGCGGTAAATATTAGGAAGATGAAAGGATGACCATCTTGTTATTTCCAGACTCATTTTTGGAGAACGTTCCATATACTCCTGGTTCGCTCTCTTTGCGCAACAGACAAAACAGTCCACCGAAGAGCAATTACTTCTGGTGCATTTTCCTGCGCTCCGGGTCTCCCAAAAGCGAGAACCGAAAAAGAATGTAAAGAGAGGCGCCGCTGTAGCTCGAATAGTAAAGCATCTAGACCTAAATATTGATACAGACCGGTCAGCAGGTGGACGTGATACCTCACACGTTGCTCCGTTTTCTTTGGCGCACCGCCTCCACCTTTGCTCTCGTGCCAAAGATTTGGACTTCTGCAAAGAAATATTCATTAGGTTATTCCCGCGATATGTAGTCGTATCAAGAAGGAAAGAAGAGTCCGTGATAGGCACATTCCGGGATATAGATCTCTGACGTCACGTGACCATATATCTTTGCATTGACCCGCTGTCACGAATAAACCTCATTGTGTATAGATCTTTTTATGGCAACCATGTACATTAACCTCAGTTGCTGCAACACTGGGGCGCTGTAAAATGCCCTAGAGGTTCGCATTTTACACCGTCGTGAACGCGAACACTGCGGGCCGGTTTCAGCGCCATCCGCGTGTTCGCATCGCGGAGTGTTAGGAACATATGAAGTAGCTTGATATTCTAGAGCTGAAAATATAATAACGAATAAAGGAATGTAGACAATTACATTATGCGACGATTCGAGCGCTCACTTCGTATAAAGTTATACTGAAAATATGTGAAGATTGGGTACACAGGATTATATATACGAAACAGCGTTTTCCTAAGCGACAGACTTTATACCGCGAAAGAACACCAAAAGTCTGCTTCGTCAATCGTATACCAAATATGGAATGTCCAGCTTAGGTCTCTTTAAAATGCTTGTTTTATGAACCACCGCACATTTCAGGCGTAAATATCTTGTGCACTCCTAGGGCGATTTATTTGCGGACCATCGCCGCTGCAAAGAATTTATGTTTCCACATCAACCACGCTTGACGAAACATTGCCAGCCATAAGCAGAAAAAACTACGGGGCGAAAGCGTCGGAAGCTTATTGTTTCAAATTATTAACAAGACAGAAATCCGCGCTACCAGGTAGGCGTTATGAGCATTCGTGCGCGCAAATGCTGATATAGAGTACAAAGCGCGGTTACCTCTTTTGGCGCGGCTGCGAAATCAATAAACAAGAGAGAAAAACCGAATCGCGAAATGGCTATAACCGAGAGAACGTGACCCGATGCATGACCTACATTGTGGCAGCAAGCTCACATTTCGTTCGAATCTTTTTATACCGAGAAAGATTTAATACCCGCAAACAAGGGGATGGACGGGCACACGATTACGCGGCTTATTCTGCAACCCCGAGGGCTGACAAGTGGCTCTGCGTCTATGCCGGAAACGGAAAGCGCTGGGGCCCTATTTGTGAAGCTTTTGTTCGTAAAGCACTTTGTCATTTGACGGCAATATACGTTAGCGATGTTCCCTCTCACTTGTTTTTGTGAGCCGCAAAACACGAAAAATTATACAGCGTTTGCGACCAACAATAAACAACGACGCCCACGTTGCTTTCCCTGCTAGACCACATCGTAAAAGCATGGTGCGCAATTTTAGTGAACGGCAATTTTGTTGATGCAATATTCAGGAGATCTGTTAAAAAACCTTAATCGAAAAGTCGTAATATTCAAAGCAAGCTCCAGAAAACAAGAAAATAGGCATGCTCTGGGAAAAATTCTTCACCGTGTGACGTCGATGGAAGTGCCTCCGCTTAGCACAGCAGGCGGAGCAACATCGCTCGACGCCACACGAACAACAAATAACGCGCTATTACACATCAACGTTGAGATAGCTCGTCCATTTGCGCTGAATTCTCCTCTAAGTGAACTTTGAGAATTAATGAATCGTAATATGAAATAAGACGCCGCTTTTACATTGAACCAGTTATTTGCGATGAAGATCCGAAGAATATGTCCGTGGCTCTGCTGATGTTGCAGAACCTGCACGGTAGCGGGCCTGCACACGTTGTTCCTGAGTGGTTAGAATATTAATTACCTATTATAAGGAAATAAGAGGAATAACTTTTACAAATAACAGTAAAAGCCTATTTCTGCAGTCGTATCATCCAATTTCAGGTTTAAACGCGATAGCATGAATAGTATATGAAAATTCATTTTTCATTATGGACATTTGCCGTCAAAATACAAGTATTATCCTAGAAAACTTATTATGCAGATTGTACCAACGAGATTCTAGTGTACTACTGACCTCGAATCTTGGTACATTGACTAGAAGAAACGCTGTAAATTCTGCCCTGTGGGAAGCGTGAGTGGAAAGATTAGCAAGAATATGCACTGAGACCGTATTACTTTATTTAAGCGAACTTTTTGGTTTCTTACTATTACACTCCCAACTTCACTCGTGAACATGGATGGTGCTGCTGTTGTTCCGAGAACATCCGCATACCTCTGACAGAGACCATCACTGGTATAACAAGTTGGCTTATGTTTAGTGCTGTTGTCGGACTTACAGAATTACTTTTAGTGCGCCGCGGTGGTATAGCGGTTACGGTGCTCGGCTGCTGACCCGAAGGTCGCGGGCTCCATCCCGGCTGCGGCGGTCGCATTTCGATGGAGGCGAAATGGTAGAGGCAGAGGCCCGTGTACTTAGATTTAGGTGCACGTTAAAGAACACCAGATGGCCGAAATTTCCAGAGCCCTCCACTACGGCGCCTCTCATAATCTTATCGTGGTTTTGGGACGTAAACCCCCAGATATTATTAATAAGATTATTAGAACTACTTTAGAAACTGCCTGTCGAAGATAGAATAATGAGAGCTCTTCAGTGAGATGACGAGAAACCGGAACGCGTAATCAAACAATAAAGCAAAGTTGTTCAACACTTTTTAACCAATTATATTACCGAGCATATCGAAGTTATGAACTGTACCTGGAGGTTTCGTCGTATTATCTGCTGGAAAATCGGTGTTCAGGATGACATCAGTTCGGAGATATATTTTCTTTTTAATTTGAAAAGTCGTCCAGGCCAAAGGCATTACAAAGTTGTGTAGAAACTTGAGTTATATTACTAATAGAATCTTAGCCTAAATAAACATGTACAAAAAGAACAGGTAAGTTTCATTGCTTCGTTATACAATCTTAGCTAGTGTAGAACTAAGGAAATGATTATAGGCGACGGTTGCCACATACCCGGGAAGGAAGTTCCAGTCAACAGATGTTTTGATGATAAAAGAATCTCTGAATTATTCGCTGAAATCACGAATGCTATCTATAAATTGCGGATTGCGTAAAATTGTTGCAATACTTTAAAGGGGTCATGAATCACTTTTCCAAGTAATGATCTAATGACCTTAGTATCATAGTTTACTGCCTCCCGAATCGATTGCCGCAAAAATTTCTCGAATCCGTCAAGAATCAGCGGAGTTACGGGGGTTTGGCGCACGCTCCCAGCGCTTTCTCTCTTTTCTCGTGCCGACGAGCGCACTCGAAGCTAGACAGGGAGGGATGACACGGGGGAAAGAAGTTACGTCACTGCGCGTCATGAAACGCGATCGCTCTCCCGCTGTGATTCGCTTTCGCGAGTGCGGCGCCAGCAAGTGGCGGCACCCCGCGGCAAGAAGCGCATCTGATCCGAACGACGCTCTCGATTTACGTCGGCTATCGGCCAATAAGCATACTATGTCTCTTGCGACGTAAACTGCCAGACGCCCCGCCCAACGACGAGAGTGAGAACCGGCCTCTGGTTGAAAAGAGGGCGCCTGGGGAAACGGCAACTTCGCGCTCCGCTTGTGGCCTTTACGCGGCGCGCACGACTGTAGTATTTGGCAGAGCAGTTCATAGCCGTGTCAGCTTTCCGCAGGATGTGTTTTTTCAACAAGCCCAAGGGGTGCTTCATGACCCCTTTAAGAGATGCTCCAAGAGTTGTGCTTTCTACACTCTAAGGCAAAATCGAGTATTTGGGGAGTATTTCTGCCACACAACAATAATCGTCATCTGGCTTGCTCGCGTTTCCTTTCTTGAAAACCCAGCTCTCGTCACTTTCCTGTCAAGAATGCTATGTCACGCTGATAACGCGCGCGCCGTTCGTGACCGGGAAGTGCCGCGACCGCGGTGATAACGCGAGGAAAGCACGAAAGGTGGATGACGATTGTTGTTGTGTGGCAGAAACACTCCCAAAATACTCGATTTTGGCTTAGAGTCTAAGGTTTGGCTTACTTCAGGTTGCTGTATAGCCCGCCACTCTTGTGCGCTTTTTCTGAAATATCAAGGCGAAAGCCTTCAGTGCATCAGCAAACGCGAACCCGGAAAAACGCAGCGCGTATTACAGAAACTCACGTGACTTTTCAAGCGTGACATCAAAAACAAGGTTCCAACCGGAATTGAACCCCGGAACTCTGCGTGACAGTGTAGTATTCTGCCATACAAATAAGCCACTGCTTAGAACAACTTTGGAAAAACACCCTGTATGGGCGCCATGTTGGGCAAGAATTCGCGTAACGTAGGTAATATTGCGTGGCAGAGGCGTAGAATCACCCAAGGCGTCACGCAACGCGAATTGTGTAACGAGTGGTGTAACGCTTCCCAGAGTTTTCAAAGAGCTCAGCCACCGTTAATTATCATCGTCAATCACAGCATCAACAAAGTTTGCAGCTACGTAGGAGCGCGTTTCTTACAGACGCGTTGTGGGTACTCCACTAATGTCTGCACACATTCGAAAAAGGCATACAAAGACATAAGTGCTGGCTTGAGGCGTTCAAAGGGCTCATTTCAATTGTGAAATTGTGATAAAGCGCGAAAGAAGACACGGGACAAAAGAGCAACGAAGGCGAGCGTTGTCAGCGCTTCTATTGCGCTGTAATCACAATTTCAATTGTAATACCAACTAGCCCCCAGCTAGACCTTGCCCATTTCAAAGGCGAAGCACAACCTTGCTCGTTTCGGCTCCTTTGTCTTACAGGAGTGCAGCCAGGCATTAGCCTCCTTGTGTTACAAGCGTGTGACACATGCCGAAGTTTAAATGTAGTGTTGAACGAGTTGTGATAATGTTCTTTAGTGCTTGGTGTGAGAGTCTCACGACTGATATAACTGAGGCTCCTGCAGTGCTTTATTAGAAAGCGCTAGGGGAAAAACTGGAGAGGTGCGAAGCCTGTAGGCAAGGATGTTTGAGCTCTACTAACGTGAACCCTAAGGAGGGGTGAAGCATGCAGTGCTTTGAGAGATATTTCTGTGATGATGATTAGTGGTGCCAGGCCTGAAGCCGGGCATGTAGGGAATGGTGTTTCCGCTCCACTAACCTCATCGGAAAACTGCGTCGGAATGCAGCTAAGGTACTTCTTCTTCCCTACGTGCGCGGTTTCAGTTTAGCCCTCAGGTCCTTCTGCTTCCCTATATGCCTGGTTTCACTTCCCTACGGCATGTAGGGAAGGGTTATTCAGCTGCACTAACGTCACCGGCTATTTGTTGGGCTATCTGCTGCCTTCTTCATTTTTAGTGGACCGGTGGCGATTAGCGGGGTTTACCCAAGTTTTGTGACGCTAACCCATTTATG
>NW_023615750.1:0-60001 GCF_013339695.2 Rhipicephalus sanguineus
ACCATTAACTTCATGGGCTAAATTCGAAGTACTTCTGTTTCGTAAATGGTTTTGCCACTGGTCGGCCGACTTCACTAATGTATCCAGCATCAAAATTCGCCCAAACATTCCCGCACGAATGCTTTTAGCGGAAGAAGTTTTATGTGAATACTAATTCTGTGCATAATATCCTTTCAGCCGCTGAATGTGTGGCGCCAGCGCTCATATACTACACGGACAGTTTCCGATCTCTGTGTTTACACATATTTACTCACGCGCGTGTTTGGGTGAAGCCTAACAAGCGCATTTGCTTCAGTGATGGCACATAATTTTACTTTATGAAAATAGTAAAAAGCTCAGCAAGGCGTGTTGCTGAGCTAGTTGGTTCATTACTTGAGAAAAATAGGTATGGTGCAAAAAAGACCGGGCGAAGTGAAGACACGTTTTGTCGTTTGAATGTTTACAAATCAACTAGCTCGCTGGCCATCTTTAACGAACTGACAAACACGTGTTTGCCACGTGTTTGTCAGTTCGCATTTGCACTTCGTTGCCGTCCATTTTGTGACATACATATCTTTTTCAAGTAAAAATCCCGCTCAACGATTGCTTCCCACGTGCTTTCAGAAACAGTCGCATAAAATTGTTATTATGGCACGTGAAATACGATGAAAAATGCGGCTCCAACGTGGTGTACGCAAAGTTTTCATGTAGCGACATGTGGCAACAAGTGATGCATTGAAAATTCGACGAACGCCTTTCTCAAACGGCATGCCCATAGACATGCTGGGGGGATCGCACACCATTGTGGTAGGCTGAGCCGTGCTTTCAAGAAGGGAGAATTCGCATTTTTTTTTCGTCTGCTTCAACCTCTACCCCCCCCCCCCCCTCCCTTCCTTCCCCTCGTTCAGCGTCATTGTCGCGAAACTCGCTTGACCAGGCAGGGTAGGGTAGCCGTCCAGACGGAGGGACAATCGTAGCTGCGGGAGCAGGTTTTTTTCACTCCGACCAGCAGAATTCTTCAAGAAGTGCGGTGTGTGGACATGTGTGTTGATCGTTGGAAAGTCAAAATCGTGCACGAGACGGATACGCGGCAGGATTCGGCATTGTTTTCGGCAGAGATCACCGCAGCGAGAAACCAGTGGCCCCCTGCTTCCATGTTGAACTCGCTCACCTCACATAAGGCCGCGTGTTCGCTGCTGTTACGTGTCATCAGATTTTCGTTCTCTTCTTATCGCGTATTCTCTATTGACCATCGTGTTTTGTGTATTCTGATATCGTGCGCTTGCATTTTTTATTCGCTCGTGTTTTTAGCGATCCACCGGGAACACGTGAGTGGTTTTTATGCACGATTCCTTTCTGGTACAATCTTACCTTTAGATTAGGAATGCGTGCGTGTCTATCCTGTTTAGATGTAGAGTTCAGGGGATCTTGTGGTACCGCTCGCAATGTTTCTCGCGTCGCGTGCAGCAGTTTATCCATCTTTTTGGCCCTTAAGATATCACTGAAAAAATTGCAATTCCCTCTTAAAGGATAACGCTAATTTAATTGCCAGTCATGTGTTGCGAATGCCTACCGTTCCTTGGTGAACCTAATAAACGTGGGGAGGGGGGGGGTGCTCCTCTGCTCGTAATTAGCTCACGCGTATACACAATCTTCTAGTCTAGTTGCCACTCTTAATCTCGCTTTTTCGGCAAGCCGCCTAACATTATCTTTCTTTTCTTCGGGTCCGTCTTTAATCCTACTTTAATGCTGCCTTCGTTTACATCTCCAGAATTTTTTTCGTGATTCGGCACCGTCGTTACTGAAAAGCGCGATATCGTCCGCAAAACGCAAGTAGCTAAGATATTCTTCGTTAATCCTTATTCCTATTTTTGCCCGTTCTAGTTCTTTCAATATTTATAGTGAATGTGCCGCGCATAACGTTGAAGAGATTGTAACTCTTCGCATAGGCGTGCACACAGTGGGACAGGGGGGCGACCGACCCCCGTAGTCACCTAAGAAGAGGTGGGCGCAAGGTCTGCCAGACACATTGACTTAATAAGGAGGGGGGGCGCCGCGATGAACCTTCGCCCCCCCCCACCCCCTCTGAAGGGGAACTCTGCTCACGCCTATAATTTTGCGCCTGATCCCATTCTCGATTAGGATTGTCCTGCTTTTTTTGAGGAATACGGTGGCTGTGGGGTTGTTTTAGATGTTGGCTACGGTATCTAAAGATGTTTAGATATTCCTTTATGGCATAATTATTCCGGAACTGCTGGCGTGTGTTCATATCTGTGAATAAATTTGTGTTTATCACCTTGCAAATGTGTTGCTCCTTAATTTCTCAGACGCATGCGTAGTTGGTGCAGCAGGCCTTTCATCAATTTAGTTTTGTTTGAGACAATATTGACTTTTGTTCTCGGCCTTGCACGGTTCGACAGAATTGTGGGTCTTAATCGCACACTAAGACATCAGTGGAGCAGTCGTTCTAATTAGGAAGCATTTTTCGAATATGACACCAATGGCAGTCGATGAATGTCGTTGGGCCGCGAATAGTCTGTTTTAGCGCTGCTGAATTACAGTACAGTAACCACAGTAATACCGAACTGCCGTGGTCGGCACGCAGCCATTTTACTTTATAACACATGTATCAGCCTGCCTGATGAGGTTACTTTACGCATCGAGCAACTACCGCCAGTGTCTCCATATAAACTAGCTACGTGCCGACCACGACGGTACAGTACTACCGTACTTAACGCGCGGTAAGCCACCACTGCTAAAACATAATAACGGGTGTAAACAGTCACGCCTGCGGCTACCCGACGTCGGCGGGGCCGACACCGCGCCAGCATCGGCTAGCATATATAGGCCCAATGACGGCTTGCCATCATCGGCTGAATAACGGCAGGCCCGTCTCGGACCGACGCTGGCTAGCCCACGTCGGCCCGAAGCCGGCAAGCCCGCATCGGACCAAAGGCGGCTAGCCGACGTCGGGCCGATGCGGGTGAAAGTAGCGCGAGCGTGATTTGCCGACGTGGGGCCAATATTGCTGCCGTCATTTGCCGACGTTGGGCCGAGATCGGTCCAATGGCGGCGTGCTGCCTGGGTATATAGATATATATATAGATATATATATATATATATATATATATATATATACGCAGCCATATAAACAGCACTTATACGCGAGTACTGCAGTATATTGTAGGAGTTAGACTATATGTTAAAGGTTGACTAGGGCCTGTTGATGACGCCTAAAAGCTTTGAGCGTGCAACTTTTACCTCATACAAAAGATTATGAACTGCCGTCCAAATAACACGGAACACTTGCCAACCTCCGACTCTTTGCATGGAACTCTATGCATGGTGCATGGGACTGGAAGGCAACGCTAGAATCAAATAAGAGAGCGTGACAATGCAACTAAAACGAAACGCTTCAGTAATGACACAGCTGAAAACATTTGAGGTTTGAGGACGGAATGCCAAAAGTAGTAATGGCATGCCTGGTTGCGAATGCAGCTGTGTGCTTGAGATCTTCCATTTTATTTATTTATTTATTTTATTTAGAAAATACTACAGTGACTGAAGACCAGGCAGGTGGGGAACATTACAATAAACAAATATGCAAACATCGAGAAAAATATCAAATGTATAATCAAATTTGCAAGAATGCAAAATGGATGATACGACAAATTTAACAAAAATATACCAAACCATATATAAGAATAAACAATGGCATAAGTGAAGTGATGTCTTAAAGCACAAGGAAAAACAATATACACATACGTACACAGAAATTTATACACATTGAAACGCTTAAGTATTGCAAATACTGTGCAATAACAATCCGAAGCAGTGATATTGCATGAAGACAGAGTATAACGATTATAATTAGCACTAGAAGTACAGAGAAGGTGCACTTATGTCACGGTTGGGATGCTCCGAGCAACGCCTTCTCGAAGTCATCAGATGACGTCAGGTGGTAAGCTATTCCACTGAATAATTGTTCGGGGAAAGAAGGAATTTTTAAAGATGTTAGCCCGAGTGGTGTATGGGAGCAGGTTATGCATATGACGATGCCTAGATGCGCGAGGAGAAAATGGTTGTATGTATTCATGGGCTGGAATATTCAGCTTGCCATTATAAATGGAATGCTAACATTTCAGGCGTGCGATTCTGCGGCGATCTTCAAGCACAGGGATGTCGTTGTCTTTCATTATATTGTGGAAGGGTCAGTTGATTTAAACTTAGAAAAAATGAAACGTACTGCGCGTCTTTGAACCATTTCAAGTTTTTGAATACCTTTTTTGTAGAAAGGGTCCCAAACCATTGATGCATATTCAAGTTTATGTGAAACATACGCTTTGTAAGGGAGCGTTTTTAATTTCGGAGGGGCTCTTTTCAATTTGTGCCTCAAAAAAACCAAGCTTACGAGAAGCTGATGGGCAGACATTTATTATATGTGCGGACCAAGAAAGTGTGTTTGTAATGGTTACTCCTAGGTATTTATATTCATTTATTTCACGTACTGGTGTTCCTTGGACGTGGTAGGTAATAGAGCACTGCACGGGCCATGATTCTCGGCCCGGGCAGTACTCTTGACTTGACTCGTTCAAATTTACCCGCCCGAGCCCATTCCGGCGACTCAAAGCGAAACCCGGGCCCGGCCCGAACACGACAAAAAAATTCGCCTACCCGGCCCGGCCCGGCCCGACCACAGATCGGACCCGACAGGGGCACGAGCCAATAGTCTAGATGAAGGCAAATGATCTAGATGAAGGCTTGTGCTGTAGCCTTCTTCGTCCTGTCTTACGTTTCTTCGCGCTATTTGCCTTCATCATGAATTACCAACTCGCCCAACAATCAATTCTTCCAATTTTCTAGGTTGTGTTGCCTGAAGATAGAATCGACCGCAAATGCGTTTTTAGTGGCAAATATCTACACATGCTTGGTGGTGCATGCTTCGCCTATCTTCATCATAGTAGCACCTTGCCACATGAAGAGAAATAGAGGAAAAAATCAAATTTATTACATTTGTTGTAAATACACTAACCAAGATAAAAATTATAACGAACTGCGCGCACCACGAGCACTTTGAAAATATGTATAAGAAGCCGAATGGGAAAAAAAGCAACTATTTGTCATAGCAGTCTTTTCATATATCACACCACTGCTGTTATATACAGTCTATAGGTTAATGTGGCATAGTTTATAGTTAATTTGTTCGCATGTTATTGTACAAAAAATCAAATTATAAATAGATTCCGCTATAAGCACGCCATGCGCCGTTGCACCATATGTCCTGCCACGCTAAAGTTTATTGCACTGCTTGCGCTAGCCGCAGGGGCGCACATCTGCCTCAAATGTGAAGGCTTCGGCAGTCGTAGTTCTTAACTTCTACAACTGGAGCAAATTTAGGATGTTCTTTTGGACCTCTGCACAATGAAAATAGCTGTCCAGCTGTTCGCTTCATTTCTCTCATTCCCGATCGTTGTGCGACTCTTCACTATAATCTATAAATACCACTGAAGGCTTCTCCTTGCAGTTTTCAGCAGTGTTTGTTATGCACAGCTTGCACAGGGCTCTTTTTTGTCCATATTTTAATGCTGTATGCCTTCCTAACGACGTTGCACCGGTAGAAGGTGGCCTACGCTGTTAAGACAGCAGTGGTAGGACTGGCAATAGATGGACGAAGTGATTGCGATCTATTTTCGGGGTTCATGCCAGTTTGGTATTAAAGGTGCGACTAAGCTTACCGACGCTTACTCATTGGATGCATATGATTCGAGGTAAGGGGACATCCCCCGGCATGGTATTCGTGATTCTTATTTCAGGCAAGATATTTCGTCAAGCTAATATACTTTGCCTTTATTATGAATATACATGTTTCATGGACTTATGCTATTGCTGGACATTCCGACGCTGTTGTGGCAGTGCCATGTAGCTCTCGCACTATGTATTACAGGGGTCTCAAACACTCGGCTTGCGGACCTCTCACTAGCGGCCTGCGGCCCGGACATGACTGTCTTTGTCCCATTTTTTAAAATTTATTTATAAGTACGTCCTTGAGCTATACAGGCATGAGAGATGTAAAGCATTTTTTCGTGAGGCACCGCCTGCGTTGATACATAACCGTGAAACAAAACTCTATGTTGCAGAATTGGTGTCCAGATTTTAGTCATTTTGGAGATAGGTATCGATATATTGGTAAAAACTTGCCGCCAAATACTCTTCAGAAATGACCCATATATGAAATCTTAAAGAGGTCTTTAAAATGCAACGTTATCTGACATCTGGTAGAACATATTCTCTCTCTTCCACCCAGCTTTACTCCAACCTTCGTCACTGTCCTGACCCTTGCGGAAGTAAATTTTCGTGAATGCGGCCCGTTAGCTGAGGCGAGTTTGAGACCCCTGATGCAGCGGAACAAGGCGAACGCTCAGAAGTTAACAACCTGGGCACACGAGGCAGGCTGTGCATGTCCATCTCGCGCCACATGACCATTGGCAGCCAAGACGGAGCCACGGAAAAAGAATGTCTTTATAAGGATTTTATGCAACGAGACTGCGTGCAGTCTTTCCGTTTTAGTGGAGGGCTGGAATTTGCAAGAACGTATCCCCGCCTTGGGGCTAAGTGATCGCACTTGCGATGAGAAGTTCTAGGTATAAATTTATTATGTTACATTTATTGCTGCGATTACAGATTAATATTTGGGATATAAAATTATAACGAACGCAATTAAAGAAGCACGTGTCAGTTATAAAAGCGCCTGGTCTATTTACTTTCAGCTCGCCCGTTTCAGATAAATCAAGTAGCCCCATATGCAAGAAGCGAAAGATGATCAGTACTTGTCGCTCATAAAACTTCAAATAGCTTGCCTCACATAAAAAAAAACAATAGTTTTATCGAGATAAAATGTGAAACGTATAAGTCCGCGCAACGTATGAGGAACACACTTGAAGGAACGGACACTAAACGAAAAAAAAACAAGTCTTCTATTACCAGTAAATTACTCTTAAATATCCATATTCACCACGCTCGCTGCGACAAGTCTTGCTAACCGAGAAACACGCGCAAAAAGAAAATGCGGGTGCCGACGCCACCTTGAACATCGTGCAACAAACACCGTGACGTCACAGATTCTGACGGCGTCTACTGGTATCTACGTAGTTCCTAATCAGTGAAAATTAAGTACATTAACCTCTGAGAGGGCCACAGACTTAATATACGAAGTTGCACGATGTTTCGTCTAACCAATGTCACTAAAATACGACAAATACAGTTTTAAATTTGTGGCGTCACGCGCACAGATTTCGGCGCGTAATTTAAAAATGGAACTTTGCCTTTGATTTTCTCCTTATGATGGCGAAATTAATGACATTCGAGTTTTCAGAGTACACTTTATTAGTCTTAACAGATTCATTGCATCAGTTTAGTGTCTCTTTAAGAACTGAGCAAAGTCCAAGCCCGGTCCGATCCGAGCCCACCACCTCAAACCCGGGCCCGGCCCTAAGCCCGGAGCTTCAGATTCGAGCCCGGGTTGGGCCCGCCGTGAAATTTACTTCACCCTGCCCGGCCCCGACTGTCGGCCGGGCCGGGCCCGGGTTTTCCGGTAGGCCCGAGCGTGTGCAGTGCTCTAACACATACATACTTCATACGATGGCCACATTTACCAAGTATACCCATTAATTTATCAGTACACACGACAAATACGCCAGATTTAACTGGGTGGTTGGCATGCTGTCATAAAGTGAAGTTAGAAATTTATTCAACGCGTTGCTACTATTTATGCATTCGGGTGATATATTTCGTTCGGCAATCGCTGGCTGGAAGAAAGGATATTAACGATGTGAACGAATATACATAGGTGGCTACGAATATATATTTTAAAAAGCATAGCTGCCGAATAGAGAAAATTATGAGGGAAATTCACGATCAAGTACTGCGTCATTGAATGTTTGGAGGAGTTTTCATAAGATATAAAGAAAAGCAGAGAGGGGGAATCGCATATGAAAAGTGAAAACAAAGATGGCCGTGTATATTCACTTAGAAGAGTAAAAAAGATATCACTGGAAATATTGAGTGCTATAACAGAAAGGGAACCGCTTTACAATTTGGAGCCAGAGCTGAATGAACGCAGATAAAAACACATTGCAGTAAACATTCACAAAAGGGAGGAGGCATGCGTCTATCGTAAGAAAAATCTGAATGTGAGATTTACTGTACTGACTTGCTGTCCTGATATGAGAAAGAGTCGACCTCAAACGCATTTAGCGCGCTTGCGTTTTCAGGTTGGCTTTGCTGCACGATTCGATGACTTTGCTAGAAAAAAAAATGTTTTGTTCAATTACAGAAGGAAAGCATTTCATAACGTCGTGCCTTCAGCCTTTTCTTGAATAAAGTGAATGTTCGCGAAAAGTGCCAGGACTAAATGGAGCGATGATGCGAGCTGGCGCAAGACGTGCCGTTGACAATACTCGAGAAGCTCCTCGAACGCTTTTTTTGCGAGACGAAGTTTACGAGATTACAGAAAAGTATCCATTTCGTTTTGTTTGCGCTAAATCTTTCAACACCTGGAGCAGTGTGTCAGAACAGAACGAAAACCAAAAACGAAAAACGAAAAAAAACGATATTTTTTGACCGGAACGAGAACGTAACCCAAAAATCATCTATTCCGTTTCGGAGTGACACTGAATTTTTTTTAATTGTTTTTCGCGTCACGAGAAAACTTGCAAGCCGGAACAACTGAGGTCATGCAACGCGAGCAATTATGAATATCTCAGGGTACAGTATTAGCGCGTACCTCACGCAGGAATTCCAAATCAAATATTTGTTTAAATTGTGCGAAAATCAAAAGAGCGGCAACCGGAGATATTTATATTAATGGAAGTGGATTTTCGCGCGGTTTTCACGCTGGCCAGCGTGAAGAGGACATTGTAGGCGCTGAAGTTGGTTATAGCGAAAGCTTTTTGAGATCACAACAGCCGATTTGTTCGTCGTAGTTGTGCGCCGCCGCCGGTGTCCGTAACCGCTATCGCGTGAAATAAGAAAAAATGAAATGAGAAACACATTTCTAGGATCGGATGGGACTTTAACCCCCGCCCTCTACATGGCAGTCGAGTATTCCACCGCAGTGCCACGCTGGTGCTTGTAACTCTATACAGGCGTCACGTCGAGTAAGGAATCGTGTTAACATAGGTAATGTAGCGCGGCAGAAGAGCAAAATAACAACCTGGCATCACACAATGCGAATTGCGCAACGAGTCGGTCATTGAATTCTTCCAACCCGTTACAAAGGCTCAGCTGTAATTCTTCATCGTAATCAGCCACAGCACAAAGTGCACATAATGCCTGACAAATGTGTAGCAGGTGCCACGATTCAGCGAAGAATGACGAAAAATGGAATAGTGGCTTCGTCGCTACTTCAGAAAAATACGATGATTTATGGCTTTGTGGGTACATTTCATGTGTACTTGCATTAGTTGCCCTAAGAGAATCTACAACGAGATCTAGAAAGGATGCTCTTACAGCTTTCGCTGTGATTGTGCTGCGTGTTCCGCGCAGGCCTGGCGATTTTTTTTCTATCAGAACAGCAGTCTCGCACATCAGAGAGTACACTCAATGACGTGCTCCTTCTGATATCGTGCTCACTCCTTTTACAAAAGGCATTGAGCTCGTTAAAAAAGTCGTAATGAACTTTTCAGAAAATAAATACTATGACATTGAAGGGTGTGATGAGGAATTCGAGGTACAGTTACTTCCACTCCTCTGAAGAACCCTGTCCCACTTTCTTAAGAGGATGGCAAGTAACTAATCACAAATTCAGATGGCAAGTAACTAATCCCAAATTCAATGTTTTTTTTTATGATTACCTTGCCTTGACATTTTTGCATACAGAAAAAGACCGTTACGAACCGTTATGGTACATTTTTTTTTCGTACCGGAACAGAAACGAACGGAACTTTTTGCGATGAAACAAAACTAAAACCGAAACCACAAATATTTCGTTCCGACAGCCTGGCCTGGAGACGCCTAATTCTATGAATTATGGCGTAACACACGCGGAATAATGGTGTTCAGGAGCGCGTGGCATCGACACTGCGATTACATAAACATCGCAAGATTTAGAATGAGCGAACAGAATGTTGGACTTTTACAACGACGCTTTACATGACTCATAACCTCGGATTTCATCGCCTGCAACGCCATTACAGTGAACAGAAAACCACCCACGAATTCAAGCAAAAGGTGGCATCGGCCGTATGGGAAGCACAGTCAATTGCAATTCTAAACATGGACGGAAACAAACTTGAGACTATCGCTCCACGAAAGGAATAGCCGATAGAAGCAAGAAAACCAAATGATACACAAGGTTAATAAATGAAGCATAAGTTCGGAAATACGCCGGCAAGAGTTTAGAAAAACATTTGAAGCGATGAAGCTTGGCATATGTTTCAGCTGCACTAACGTGACACCGGAAGACTGACGAAGCATGCAGTGTTGGCCGGTTTTCAGCTTCATCGGCCCTGCGTCGCATTGTCTGTCTAGCGCGCGTTCTCACTTCTTCCGAGCTTACAAGTCAGCGTCCATCGCGGAAAAAAGTGTTTCCGGAGCCAACGCACCGTTCGCTCTCTCGCGCCATTTGGCGCGCGCTGATTTGGCGCCGGCGAATTGCCGGTGGGAGAAGCAATAGCGCCCTCGCTGAGGCGGTGGCGCCCTCTCTTGCGTTGAACCGATTTTATTCATTTAAATGAGAGGCTGACTTGCCGTAAGTTGCCTTTGTGTTAGACACCACAGTGTGCTACGAAGTATGCTTTACAGCAGAACGCTTGGCATTTGAAACCAATTTTCAGACGGAATTTAACAAAGTTCTGTGAATACATGCGGTTAAATTCTGATTATTCCTTTAGTACAAATCAGTTTAAATCGTGTTAGTTTATTCTGAATCGGCTTTGACTGATTCTACACTTGTTTTTTACCATAATTTGACAACTTGATTTACCGTGTCCACGACATGAGACGCCAACAAGCCGAGACCCTAAGGTGCTTCGTCCCTAAAATGGTTGACAATTCCGTCTACAATGCGCTATACTAGGGGACAGCGCAAGCCATCCAAACACAGGCGCCTCAATGGAAGCGTTACGGGTCGTGCTTCGCAGAAAAGGTGAGCGGTTCACTAATAACAGTTGCTGGGGGTTCAAGGGAAACCACGGCATGATTATGCGACTCGTCATCGAAGTAGACTCCGGATTAGTTGCGACCAAGTGGGATTCTGTAACGTGGATGCAAAGTCTAAGCACACATGTGTTCATTGTACTTTGCCGTATCAGAAATGCGGCCGCCGTCGCAGCAAATAAGGACAATGATTCAAAGTATTACGAGCTGCACTGCGTTAGAGTGGTAAGCTGTCACTGAATTCTGAAGCGGCCTTCCCGCTTGCGGCCGCTCAATGAAACTGCTTTGTCAGCGAACGCTCAAGGCTAGCAGGTGCGGACGTGCGAATGGAGCCCACTGTACCAAGGTCTCAAGTAAGGTTATTTGTTTACTGACAAGAGTGGCACAAGTTTCTCTATCATTTATTTGTAAACTAGGAGGCTAAGGTTCATACCAACATCATTTTCGAAAGTCCTGAGAAGGCATCAGTGATAGAAGCACTGAACTATAAAATACGCATTAAAATATTGCACTTTAAAGTCTCTGTACAGCCGAATGACGACGCCTAAAAGGGTAAGCACTGCCTTACAAATAAGAGAGAAGACATGCTAATGATAGATGTTCTTCTTGACAGACCGTGCGGGAGATCAGACGCAAGCTCCAAGAGAGACCCTGTGAGAGAGAGAGCGAGTTGAACTTTATTCAAAGTAAAGGGGAATGTTATGCGCACTATGGCTGGGGTCCTACGTCCAGGGTTCCACTGGCCTTGGCCGCCCGCAGGATTTGCTCCAAGAGCGCGAGCTGCACTCCCGGGTCCAAGCTGGCACAAGCCTGCGAGAGTAAAACCGAAACAAAACGCCGCAGTAAAGAAAGACAATGAAAACTAAGGTTACAGTAAATATGAGATTTAATAATAGTATTAACGCGAAAGTCCCCGAATTCAGTTGTGTGAGTGAAATCAGAGGTCTTATTGTACTCGGAAATTAGCGAAGAGGTTTTAAATAATTTCCCGGAAAGATCCCTTCAGAGATCCGTGTAAATCAGTCTCACTGGCGCGTTACATGTTTTTATTGATCACCAGTTCTGTTGTCGTCGCATGCTGCTATGTTTTAGGCAACTGCGGAAAGATAGAAGCGAGGTTGCAATAACGAAATTTCCAGTCAGCATGAAACGACGAAGGGTCCAGTACACTCTTAAAAAAAAAGAGTCAAAAGAAAGTCACGTCTACCTGACTATTTGTGGCAGCCGGTGATCACCTTTTTTCCTAAAGGTAATCGCAATACTCTGGTCGGCGCTCCTGCATGAAATAGATTACTCCCTTGCTCCAAGGGAGTCAGTAATAGACATGCATTTGCAGGGTGATTTTTTTTAAATGAAAGCCTTACTGTCTGCGACCAAAATACAGTTCGCTGGTTTGGCCTGTGCATAAAATGATATACCGAAAGGTACGGGTTGAGAAAATATAGATTGCGATTGTAAAATACGGAAGTACGCACGTATTATGTGATGAATTCAGTTACAATATTGCTGAAATAGCGCGTCCAAACGCCTAAAAAACGCAGGGTTCTGAAAAATTTAAAGTCTTGCCCTCCAAGCGAAACATTGACAGTTATGAGAACGTTTGACAATGACAGCGCTGACGAGTTTACGAATATTTAAACGTTTGCAAGTGAGGTTTGTAGATTCCTACGACTGCATGTACTGCAGGAAACACACGCTTACTACAGAAATGAGCATGCATGGTGTTGAAGTGGTAGCATGCATGTAAAAGTAGTAGGGCGCAGAAAGGTCTGATTTCTCCTACTTTTTACTCGTGCCTTTCTTGCATAGTTTGAGCTAAAATGGCCCGTCGGTTTCAACCAACTCGCCACCAACATGTCTTAACTCATGCATGATGTTGACACGCGCAGGCGATCGGGAAAAGATCTAGCTCGATGACCGTGAAAACATGTGCCGCAAAGCTATCATGAAGACCCACCCGCATGCACGCGAGCTTTGAGGCGACGGCGACGAGTGACAGCGACAAACGAGCTCCATCGCGCCGTCGCGTCGCGACGGGAGCACCACATGTGTTCGCGACAAAGTGTTACGCTTGCTCGATTGAAAACTACTGCGTGCGCGCAGGTAAAATTTCGAAAAAGAATTACATAGTAGATGAATGGCAACATGCCAATTATTATTTTCTTGTCCGAGTTAAGGAAGCCGTAAATCGTTTCGTAACTGTCTTTTTTCGCAATCTTTTGTATAACCGCGCAAGCAGTATTTGCGTGCTCTGGAGGGGGAGCCCGGAGGCGTACGCTACTACGTCGCACTTTGCAAGCTGGGTTATGTTCGGGTTAGTCCACGAGGCACATCTCGACGACATTTCTTCTTGCTGTCATGAAGCGTTTAAGAAAAGCCGCAGTGCCTCACATCGCTGCCTCGGAAGAAGAAGGGCTACCTCAGACGACGTCGACATTGCAGTAAGCGACAACCAGTGCAAACAAGCTTCTAGCTAAGATGAAAACTAACCCGTGACTAATCGTTAAGGAGAAGTAGAGCTAGAGGCTGGCTCAACCTAAGCCTCATTAGACCATATTAATATCTGGGTTTAACGTCCAAAACCCACGATATGATTATGAGGACGACGTAGTGGAGGTCTCCGGAAATTTCGACCCCCTGGGGTTCTTTAACGTGCACCTAAATGTAAGTACACGGGCCTCAAACATTTTTCGCCTCCACCGAAATGCAGCCGCCGCGGCCGGTCTTCGATGCCACGACCTTCGGGTCAGCAGTCGAGTGCCATAACCACTAGACTTACCGTGGTGGGGCTAAGCCTCATTAGACTAGCCGAGAAGCAGACAAGCGGCGCACGACTCTTTCTGCCTATGCTGACGTCGTCTTTATTTGGACGTCCGATGTGCCACGACTTGAACATTTGGCTTCAAAAGGTAGCCACAATGATAATACGCTATCTTCGTAAATAACTTACCGGAGATCTCACGTGGAAAGTGCACAGTCGTGGCCTCTACCAGGAAGCCAACAATGTCCCCTTCTGGCATATCATTTAAACGGAGAGCTAATACAAGCCAGCAAGAGTCACAGGCTCTTGGGAGTCATAAGTGAGACCTATAATGGACTCCGCACGTAAACCACATGAAGAAACCTGCTGACTACTGTCACTTGCTCTAGTTTCTTTCGAGAAATATATAGGGAGCGTCCGTACAGTCTGTTTTACAGCTGCACAAGGGTATTGTTTATTGGTGTTAGCAGCGGCGAAATGACCGGACAGCGTCATCGCCGTCGTCTTGTCGCTCACTCTTGCGGCGACTCGGATGCGTGCTTTCCCGCTGCTATCGGCATCTCTCCTCGTATTCTCGTAATCTAGCTGTTCCTCGGACGTACCCCCTGCGGCTCAATGAACGTGACAGCGTTGGAGCGATTACGACGCCCGCAGACGCCAGTGTGATTGGCTGCGAGAGTACACCTACGTCACAACACACGCGGGGAGACGCGTGCGCGCGAGAGATGCCAGATGCTACCGAGCTCACGAGCAATTAATCATCACAAAATAAGCTTAAAAAAGCGGCGCAACTTTCGCGAAGAAGGTCAAGAGAAGCGTAAATTCCAATAAATTTTCCCATTTTGAAAATATCTTTAACTATAACAAAAATGTCACTCAACACGAAGCTGAGTTGAATGAAACACTGTAATTATTTTGTAGACCGAAATAATGCGCAACTATGAGGAAAGCACAGATTTACTTGTTAACATTTCTCCAGGGTAGCCTGTATTCGGTAAAAGGCACGTCGCGGTGCATGTAAAAGTTACTCTTTTGATTCCTCCAACGTTTGTTGACTTCAACATTCAGCTACTCAAAGTCATCGACAAACACGCATTGGTGAACTTCGCGACCACTAAGATGACCATGTTTGCTGGCAAAATGCATTAAGCCCCCCCCCACCCCCCCCCCAAAAAAAAAAAAAAAACTTGCCATACGGTTCGGAATTTACGAGCGACTCAGCGAAAAAGAAGCCAAATTCGCTTATTATTATCGGAACTGGCAACTCTTGTTCTCGCCAGGCACTCGCCCTCACACTCGGATTCAGTTTTGTCCTGCTACTTTTTGTATACACCCTTATCGAACGCACGCAGTTTTGGCCAGAACATTGTCGCTTACAATCTGCGAATGAAGACAAGTTGCGCTCCAAGAACTGCGGCGCGCCTGCCATTAATTCGCGCAAGAGAGTGATGCTGTGCGAATTTCCGTCACTTTCGCTGTATATGTATATACTACGGATATAAATGAATGAACAGTTTGTCGTCCTACGTTCGCTCTAGAAACAATGTAGGAATCTTTGTCGAAATTTGCCAGGAAGTTCAAGGTATAAATTTCAAGCATTGCTTTTGCGAACCTAGGGTACTTTGACCGTTTCTATCTATCTATCTATCTATCTATCTATCTATCTCTATCTATCTATCTCTATCTATCTATCTATCTATCTATCTATCTATCTATCTATCTATCTACTATCTATCTATCTACTATCTATCTATCTATCTATCTATCTATCCGCCTACGTCTGGGCGCTCTCATGTCGTCTCTTTAGCATTAAACATACATGATTTTCATGAGGGGAATTATTGTATGTCGAACACGATGAGCAGGTCATTACATGAACAGCGTGAGATACTATGGCGCACATCATGAAACCTTTCCTACAGTCACCTGTGGCACATACCCGTACACCATGGCCCGCAGAATACGGGTATGAGCCACAGGTGATTCACAGTTTGTAGCAACCAGCAATGGGATAATAGACTTCCAAATGCTTACGCGATCGCGTTTATGAAGCTTGCGTTGCAGCAATGCGGGGCAGCCGTCAGCAGCGTTTTCGGGGAAGAAATATCAAAGGGGCGCCAAGATTGAAAATCAAGGTTTCAGCCCCAATCGAACCCTTGCCTTCTGCGTGGCAGTAGAGTATTTATGCACAGAGCTACACCAGTGCTTGAAACTGCAATAACATTTGCTAGGCGGCTAGTTGTTGATGCATAGTTCATAGGTAGAAAAAACTGCACAAACTAGACGATTAACACAGGATTAACACTCTTAACACGATTAACACGATTAACCAGACGATTAACACTCTGTCCCGTGTCTTCCTTGTGTTAATCCTCTGGTTGTGCTGTTTTTTCTACCTATGAACTTTAATCTGGCTACCAAAAATACCATATAAGGGCGCCATATCGCGGCAACGTAAACTATCGTTGCAGTGTGCTATTGGCGCTTGTAACTATGTAATGAAGATTACGTATTAAATCCTATGACTCGCCAAGGTATGGTTAACCATTGCTAAATCTGAGGAATACGGCAAAAGCCGCTTTTATGATGCACACATGACCGCACCGTAGCGTGCACTTTATTTCGATAAAACGGACATCCGTGGTGAGTACCTACCCCACGTCGGACTACAGCAGACCTTTTATGCGTTAGTGTAGTCGACGTGCCTGGTAAGCCCATTATCGATCCCGTAGTGGGAAAGGAGGGGGGGGAGGGCAGGGTTAGGAACGCCCCCCCTAAAAAAATTGTTGTTTCCTTAAACAAATAGGCAGTTTCCTTAAATAGCGAAGGCTTTCAGCAAGTGCCCCCCCCCCCCCCCCACCGCCCTGGAAACTATTACTCCCTACTGGCCTGCCCACGATATACCTGCAAATATTCAAAATGCACAAGAAGTCGGTCAAACTCGGAACGCTTGACCCGAAGTGATAACAGAGATAACATCAAGTCCAAAGTAGTGGGATCTGCCGAATCGTTCCTACCAAAAGATAGGGACACTAAGACCTGTCTCTATGGAAAGATCACTCGCCTGAATTACGAAAAGCTTAATGACGTCAGTGAAATGACACACTGTAATTGGATGGGGCATATATGCAAATTTCTCTGGAGCTTACATTTATTTTAGGTTGTAATCGACTATAACCGTATACAGCTTCCCTGATAAAATGCCACCTCTACAGAGCCTTTTCCCCAAGCATTTTGAAGCACTGGCCTGTCCCTGTTGTGAAACATATGGAGACCACAGAGAATGCCTGCGTCGATTCGGCTCATACCGTGCTTCTGTTAAACAGGCATACTGCTTAAGCTCGGAGTAAGGCTGGTGTCGCGGACAGAAAACTCGGTGAATGTGCGCCTCTGAAAGCATCTATGCGTCAATCAGCGCCTAGCATAGTATTAGGCGTGCATAGTATAGTATAGCGAGAGGGTGAGAAAGAGAAGTGAGAAATATAGGAGTCACGTAAAAGTGAGGACAAAGGAAAGGAGGAGAGAACAAAGCATGACATACCTTGTATAGTATAGCATATGCGCCACAGACTGGGTGTGTGCCAAGCAGTTCCTAGCATAGCACAACCTTTCGAAATATAGCGCATCAAGCTGGTGGGAAGGAAAGTGAGGGTAACTAGGAGTTATGTCAAAGTCGGGAGGAAGTGAACGGGGAGGGTAATGGAAGGCATAGCCTTGTATAATATACCTGAGCGAAGGGATGGGAAAGGGTGAGCAGAAAGGAATGGAAGAGAGGAGAGGGGTAAAGTAGATATCCTTGTATAGTATAGTTCACAAGAGGATAGGAAAAAGAAGTGAAAGTGAGAAGTGATGTTAGGGGGAGTAGGAGGGACATGAGGAGGAGGTAGATTAATCCATAGCGTAATTATGTACAGTAGAGAACAGCATGGAGTTGGAAAGAGAAGTGAAGGTGAGGATGAGTAATGTGAGTGTTAAGGGAAAGCACTGAGAGAGAGAGAGCTGTATAGATAGATAAAGAAAGAAGAAAGAAAGATAAAAGGAAGAAGATGTAGAAAGAAATAAAGAAAAAAAGCTGAAAGAGAGAAAAGAACATTAATACGATGATAAGATCACCACTTTGTGACGCCAAGTCTGCGTTGACCAAGTGGTGGCGCTTGCTTGCGGCTTCCACTGCTGTTTACTAAGATTGGTGTACTCAGACAGCGACAGCTAATGGCGCCGGGAAAACGTCTGTATGTTGTGAGCTATAACAGAATTACGCTCATAAAGGCCCTATTAAGCAATGAGTTTTTTACTGCCGCAAAGGGTGCATGAAGTACTTCCTTGGATAGATCGTGGCATGTTGTTTCGCAGAAATATGTATTTCACTGTGTATTCAAATTTCGACTCTCTTTGACACGGAACAAATGAGGCCTAATTTTGTTCAACAAAGTTTTGAGTTCTGAAATCTTTTGTGTTAGAATGATTATAAATATTTACCGGATTATTAGATTAAACAAGACGCATTTGGCAATCGTCGGCATGAAGCGTATTAAGGCTTTGATCGTTACTTATGCGGAGCTTCCATTTTCACGCTTACAGATGTTCGAATATGTCAGTTCCATACAATTATACTCGGCCACAAAGCTTCGGTGACAGAACGATAAAGTATTAGAAACATATATGCTCATTGCGAAATGAAGCATTGTTTCCAGCCATAATCATTCTCAAACGCATGTTCTTCTTTGGTTGTCAAACCCCTATTCTGGACATTGCCAAAGTCCACCATGTTTTTGAATTCCGCCAGAAGTATTGCCAGGCTCCGAGCTTTGTCGTTATCAGACAGTGATTTATTATTGCATATAATATTTTTTTATTGAATATTTCCGTGTGCACGTCCCCGTAGGCGTGTTGGTTCTTGTATATACACATTTCATGCTAACACTGCACTTTATGCAAATTAGATTTCATAACTTGTTCTGTACATATTTCCTGGCATGTTCACTAAATCATGTATATTGTGTATATACATCGCCATGTACATTGGTATATTGTAATAAGTGTGTGTATGTTAGTCCTTAGTAGCATCTGTTGGGGACACCATGTGGACTTGGACATTTCTGTTAAAACGTTTAATGTATATTGTGCTTAGTCACTTGTGTATGTTAATGCCGTTTCGTATAGGCACTGTTTCGGAGTGTCGTAGCGTCCAATGATGAAATAAACTTTTTATAAACAGATCTAACTCAAAAAGTTCGAGAGATCCACGTACCGTGGGAATCGATCTTATGCGAAGCACGCGCGGGATGGGCGACTGTGGCGTTATTTTTCACGTTCAGCGAAACGTAACGGAATAACACTATTGAAACGTGGAAGTGATATACGCACTCATATGTTGAAGAGTTGCATATGTATAATATAACCAGTTGTTTACAATTGCGTAACGATGCAACAGCACCATGGGTGTTACCAACACCAGACGCGGTGAGCTGATATATAGTGCTTATATACTTCAATACTGGATAGCGCGAATCCGAACAGGACAAAGAAGGAACAAAGATGCACAGGACAAGCGTGCACGTAACTAAGTTTCATTCAGGAAAGTTTCCCTAGAGATTTGGTACGCAGCCGAGTGGCTCGCGCAGACGCACGTCATGTACGTTACAGTCACAGTTGCAGTTGTTAGAGTTGCGTTGCAGTTGTTATGCTTATCGTTATGATGGATAACACACGCACGTTTCACGAAGATGTATGTGTAGATGGGGTTCTTGACAGTTTATGAGTGAGTGAGTAAGTAAGAACTTTATTCAGCTCCTGAGGAGAAAGAAAGCGGTGCTGAAGGCCCCGCCAATCAATCCAGCGGCTCCACCCAGGTCTGGGCCTGTAGACAGAGCCCTGGTCATCATCACCGTGATCAGTGAGCACCAGCAGCTGTACCGAACTTCTTATCAGACCCGTTCGTGATCCTGGCTACGAAATGTCTAAGTGTAGTGAGGTGGAAATCGTCGATGCCCCTTACGATGAAATTATCTATGATGCCTCCTGTCCTTGATGTGGCGGCGAGGTCTTTTGATGCCCTATCTACATCCAAGCCGTCATTCACCCGGTATGGCGAGCAGGCGTTGTTGGGTCTTGATAAAACAATGAAGTCACCGGTAAGATGAGAAACCTGGTTTTCTCGGCAGATCTATTGTAGGGAAGCATTGACCCTGTTTTTTTTATCCACGTGGTCCACGGTGCGGACCACGTGGAAGGGTCGATGGTAGTTGAGCGTCTTCCAGGGGTGTTCTGTCGTCAGCTCCCTCACTTTCCTTGCATCCGCCACGGTGGTGTAGCGGTTACGGTGCTCGGCTGCTGACCCGAACGAAGGTCACGGGTTCGTCCCGGCCGCGGCGATCGCATTTATGGAAAAAAGATGCCCGTGTAAACGTGTGCTCTCGGTGCATGTTAAAGAATGCCAGATCCCCAAAACTTCCGGTGCCCTTCGCTATGGCGTCCCTCATAATCATATCGTGGTTTCGGCCATAAATCTCCTAGAATTCTTATTATTATCACTTCCCTGCGTGTCAATATGCATGTTCGCCGTTACTGTGTTGGTTGAGACTTTATATCGCCTGTGGCACATACCCACATAAACATGAACTCTGGTATGCGGGTACGTGCCGCACGTGACTGAGATAAACTGTCTCATGACGTATGCGACAGGTATTCTGCGATATCCATGTCATGACCAGTGAATCGTGTTCGTCATACACTGATCCGCTGGTAAGCCAACTTGGTATATTACAAGTTATGGAGACGACCAGGAAAGCACCTAGACGTAGGCGGCCAGATAGATAGATAGTATTAGCAAGCCGGCATGACTGGCGGTCACGTAGGATCCAGATGCATTCATTCTGCCCGCCACCCTCCGAAAAGCTTTGTGCACCTACGTGGTTTCGCACTGCCTCCGGGATCGGAACAGCTAACCTGGTTTTGCACTGTTTCCGTGATCACACCACCTTTGACAAGGCTACGATGTCATGTGATGGCGGTGTAGCCTTATGCCACAAGAGCAAAGGAACGAGACGGCTGAACCGGAACTGACGCCAGCAGGAAACACGAGCCGTGGCTTCACGTGCCACTGCGAAGCAATGTATATTTTCTCTTGAGGTCGCGCGCTCCCCTGTTTTGTTCGCCGCCCAAAGGAGAGAGCGCATCAACGGTATCACGTCACGTCACCAGACGTCACAAAATTTTGCGATCTGTGCGCCATAATGACGTCATTCGTGACGTCATCACGTGATGATTTTTGCAGCACTCGTCCTTGAGCCTTAGGAAGCAAACACCGACGGTCAATTTCCGCGCTTTATGAGGCATTTAAGGCTTTCGCATTAATAAATTGCGTGCCCACATGTTTCCTGCGCATACAGGCCTATTATTCACAAACTATAGGCGAACCGGGTCGAGCGATGCAAGTTGCTAAAGAACACTGAAACTATATTATAGGCTTTATAAAAAGCGATAAACGTTTTCAGCTTGCTTAGAAAAGTAGGAATTCTGCAGGGAAATAAAAATTTCCAAACCACATTAGAGTAAAAATTCACACATCATATTACGTTGTTGACAACTCAAGAGACATTTCTGATAAAAATTAAATTAAATGGAACATTTCCACGGAGCATGGCTTCATAACGCTCTACCGGCATATTTGGTGGTCACACGATAAAGAAGTACTTATGTGAAACTCGCAAGGTTTCTTGGAACAATTATTGGGGGCGTGTTTTATGAGACGTAAAAGATAGCGTACACATTGTGGCTCCAGCAGCACTTTTGCACTACGGCGTGCTTTTCGAGTTCTATATCTCTGGGCATTGAGTCTTATGTCTGAACAATAGACAGCGACCCGAGATCCGCTGTTTGCCACTACCAGGTGACAGTCACGTTAATGCTAGTGCGTACGCGGTTGATATTGCCCTTTATGCCCAACGAGAAATCACTACAACATGCATTCAATGCCTTCCATGAATTCGGTACAATATCAGGTGCAAAGTTAAACTTTTCAAAAATCAAGCTTTTTTATTGGCAACCCAAACACTCGTATAAACATCATGTCACCATTCCAGTGGTTTCCTAATTACAATACTAGGAGTCGCCTCTAACATGCTCGATTTAAATGAGGATATATGGATATCCCTTGTACAAACCTTACGAATTGATATAAAAGCTGCGGCACACTCTGACTTCCCGCTCTTGGAATGCCGTTACTTCACCCAGTCAGTTTTTCTAGGGACATTTTATATACTTTTCACACCACCAAACATCCTCTAGGCATTTCCAGAAAAGTACTGAGCTATATCAACTCGCTCTTCTGCTCAGGCGGCACTGAACTCCTGTCGCGCATGTCGTTAGGACAACCTAAGCTGGAAGGAAGGCGAGACCATGACGGCGTCGCCTTTCCCGACGTCTCCATCGCAGCATCTATCCTACCGCTTCGGTCTTTAATGCGGATTGTAAGTAACGACAGTGCGCCCGCACAGGCTCTGGCGCGTCGCTATCACGTACCATCGCTGCGTGTCCTGATACCGGCGAGCACCACAAACCGAGGGCCGCATTTGTCGGAATTACCGTTGATATATAGAGCGAATGTGGCATTTCAAAGGCGCCTTAGAGCTGCGTGCCCAGAGGCCGATGTTAGCGCAGATAAATAAGGTGGTCGACAAAATGGCCGCACTTCTGCGACCCTTGGTGCATCAGCACCGCTGACCAGAGTGCGACATACGGAGTGCAAAGACATAGCTGCGGCCACAATGCCAGGACATCTTCGTGAACTTGATTGGAAATTAGGCTGGGGATTGCTCCCCACACGTGATCATCTCTAGCGTCGGCAAATGGTGCACGTCTCTACGTGTTGGAACTGTTCCCCAGTGGAAAGCAACCGCCACGCGACAGTCGAGTGCGTGGGAGTGCGTCTCTTTCGGCGTGCTGTCAATACCGGATTTCGGGGTCACGGCGTCCGAGATTTCGTGTCAGGTGGAACATTCCTATGAAGACTCTTCGGTGCACTTTTGACAGTGGCAAGGCTTTTGAGCCTGTGGAGGAACCGCTGCGGAGCCCTTGCTAGGAATTGCCGCCGGCTCCATGGTGGCGCATACCGGGGCGCATGATGCGTAAGGCCCGGGCTTCCTCTCCCGAGGAGCTGGAGTTCCTGTGCCACTGGTCATGCCCATTTGTAAAAAGAGAAAACGAAATGGTGCCCGCTTCTTCTTTCGCGCGACGTGGTGCTAAGACCCACATTCGGGTAATTTTTGGAGCACTTCTGTGTTTATCCGTGGGTCCTGTTTGTATAAACATCATATGTAACTCATGTAGAGTCACATCTACCACAAGGTTCATGTGCGCGTATATATGTACCGCACACGCAGAACTACACATGTTAATTTGTGCATGTGGCCACACCTTCATCACCCGCTTTCCCCCTAATTACCGTTTTGTTTACTATCGATAATGATGCTTTGTCATTGAGCACGCTACGCAAACGTGAATGTGCCCATGAGCACTGCGAATGTTTATCAAGTCTTGTTCTGTACATAGCAATAAATAAACTTTTTCTAAACAGTACAGTACAGGAATTGGCAGAATACAATCATTTATTTCCGGGACGGCTCACTGTCCTCTTATAGTCGAGTGCACATAGCACTGCAAATCGTCCACAATTATTCTACACCCACAGTACAGTGCGTTATAAGTTCACTAGTCTACAATCTGCCATGGTAGAGTACCCATAGTTCTTGAAATTGTTTGTAAGACAAGCGTCACCTTGATAATTCTCTATAGTTGCTGCATATCTCTCTGCTATGGTAAGGTACTCTATATCATTGACTTGTCGTGCTGAATAGATTGTTCTTCCATTCAAATGCAATAGCTATGGTGAGGTACAACGCAAGCTAAATCAATTAACTATTTTCCTCAAATCGCGCAATCTAACCACTCGTGACTAATCGCGCTCGATCACTCTCGTGAAAAAAAGTAGTTGCATAGGTGAGTACATATTTGCATATGCTACGGCTCACAGTTAGGGCTGCGGCATATAAAAACAAATAGATACATAAATAAAATAAATAACATTAAAAGTACAGATCGAGTGCCAGTACCTAGCTCCTGCACCACCGCGGGTCCGTCCGGCATTCGACTGTCTACGAAAATTTGGCCTACGCTCGCCTTCCTAATTAGGGGCACAAGCACATTGTGATACTTTTGTCTGTGTTCCAGTCACATCCCGTCGAGCATCTGCTGCCGTTTTTGCGAATAATCGTCAATCGGCTTCAAACAAAAAAAAAGAACGCCGGGCCTGCGCGGGTAGCGCAGCACAGCCACAGCGAAAGCAGGAAGAGCGGCATTTCTAGAGCCCGTTCTAAACTCTATTGTGGCTACTAATACAAGTACACTAGCAACGTACCCTCTACGCCACAATCATAACTTATGTGAAGTTGGGAAGCACCCACCACGACATTATTCGTCATTCTGCGGAAAAGCGAGGTGCCATCTGTAAGGCACCTTGTGCACTTTGTTGATGCGACGGTTGATGACGATGATTATTATGGCTGAGCCCTTAGTAATGGGTTGGAAGCTTTAAAAGACCCACTAATTACGTCATTCGCATTGCGTGACGCCCGGTCGTTACTGAACTCTCCGCCACGCTTTTTAGCATACGTTACGAGAGAAACATTGAGAGATTGGGAATTACCTTTATTGAGATCCTGAGGAAATGGATCACGGGAGCCCATGAGCTTCCTTGGCAACCAATAGGAGTGCACTGCGAGGAACCCACTAAGCTATAAATTATAACTTTTGTGAAGAAGCGAAGCAGCCACTATGCAATTTTTCGCCATTCTGCTGGGAACCGTGGTACCCGCTAAATACCTGTAAGACATTATGTTCACCTTGTTGGCGCTGTGGCTGATGACGATGAAGAATTAATGGCAGATCCCTTTGTAATGGGGCTGGAAGCATTCAACAACGCCCTCGTTGCGCAATTCGCGTTGTGTGAGGCCTGGTTACAGAATTCGCGTTTCTGTGACTCCTGGTTGTTGTTTTACTCTCTTCTACCACACTACATTAGAGCACTGCACGCGCTCGGGCCTACCCGGAAACCCGGGCCGGGTAAAGTAGTTTTCACGACGGGCCCGGCCGGGCTCAGGCCTGAAGCTCCGGGCTTATGGCCGGGCCCGGGTTGGAGGTGGCGGGCACGGGTCGGGGCGGGCTTGGACTTTGCTCGGTTCATAAATGAACACTATAGTGAAGAACTGAATTGTTTTAGACTGATAAGGTGTAGTCTAAGAACTCGAACGTCATTCATTTCGCCATAATATGTTTATTATAAGACGAGAAAATGAAGGTCGAAATTCCATTTTCTAAGTTTCGCACCAAAACTCTGCGCGCGACGTCACGGATTTCAAATTGTATTTGTCGTCTTTGGGGAATATTGGCTCTACAAAGTTTCCTGACACTCGGTATGTTAAGTCTATAGCAATGTACTTCATTTTTAGTAATCAGGAACTACGTAGCCCTCATTAGACGCCGTCAGAATCTAAGATGGTCGGCGTCTGCTGTGCTAATTTCAAGGTAGCGTTGCCACCCGCATTTATCTTTTTGCGCGTTTACTCACTTACCGAGATTCTTGTCCGGGCGAGCGTGGTGATTTAGAAATTAGAAAATAGTAATTTTGTAATTTTGTAAAACGGAAAAATCGTTTTTCTTTCTGGTGCCCGTTCAAGTTTGTTCCACATATGTTGTGCATATATACATGTGTCTTTCACATATTCTCTTGAAAAACGCTTTTTTTATGTGGGGCGAGCTAAAAGTAGATATACTTTTAGCTATAGGGAACCCAAGCTCAAGTTTGCGGCACGACGACAGCGCCTCGCTGCGCCTCTGGAGAGAAGCTCTGGTGCAACTGGGTGCATGCGCGGCCGGGTCAGCCCGTTTGTCGGCAGCGAGAACACGCGTGCGCGCGCGTTCTCAGTCGGTGCGGGGAACTGGGGCGCCGTGCGGACAGCTTGGCACGCTGAACCGAGAGGCTTGCAGTTTGAAGCAGCATTTCCACGTTGGCAGAGGCGACCCCGCGGAAGCGCAAGCGAGGTCTGAAGTATTGTTGTGCCGTGGCCTGCCACAACAGCGCAGACAACACCAAGGCACGCGATTCACGTGTGAAACTGTATCCGTTCTCGGGCATGTCACACGAGAAATAAAGGCGGCAAGCGTGGATAGCTGACAGCGCTGTCTCGCCTTCTATTTTGGCTGAGTTCATCGCTTTCATTCGATTCGACAGCATGAATCAGTACGTAACTCGGCGCATGCACGCAGCGACTACAGCAGTGATTACTCGCTGTCTTATCGCATTGTGAAAGTCCAGTTACGGTTGTAGGTGGAACAACATTGTGTTTTGATTCCGGGTTCGTGAGACCTACCCGCCGTTGCTGAGCGTTCACACTCGCGTTATACCAGGCGTTGGGCAGTTGGTTGAATTCACTTGAACTCGGCACACTGTCAGAAGTTCGGCACCAGCAATTCACGCGTCGGGAAGGATGCTTTATCACGCGGGAACGGATGTCTGTGCATTTTCAGCAAGCTATGCCATCGTTCTGCAGGTTTGCTTTGTTTATGTCACTTTATTAAGGCGATATATATAAGCCGCTAAATATAACTGGCACGTATTACATGCTTTGCAACTGCAACCTTGAACTAACCACCTTTTGACTTTGTGCGATTCTCTAGCCACGTTCGCGCAGCAGGTTTTATACGCCTGTCAAGTCGATATTATAAAAAAATTCGGCAGATCCCACGTACACCGGGAGTCGTTGTTATGCGAAGCATGCGGCGGGAAGGTGACTGTGGCGTAACTTTTATTACTGAGTAACTTTTTTTACTGAGCGACACGTTACAAAATGACGCTAGAGGTTTGTATAAATTTTATGCGCACACACATATATATGTTGAAGAGCCGCACATGTGTTATATATCCAGTTGTTTACGGTTGGGTAACGCTGCCAATGGCAGCGTATTACCAACGCCAGAAGCGGTAAGCTGATATGTAGTGCTTATACGTGTCCCGAGAACACGCGCACGTTTCACGAACCCGTGTGCATGTGTGCAAGAAGTTCTTGACAGTTCTTGAAGAAGGGCATCATCACCGTGATCAGTGAGCACCAGCAGCTGGTCATGGCTTGTTATCGGATCCGGTCGTGATCGCGGAGAAGAAGGGTTCATGTGTAGTGAAGTATGAGGTATAGTACAGCTGTTGGAAATCGTCGATGCTTTGGCCACTTCGTCGACAAATTGTCTGTCGATAGTGCCGGCGACATGTCGGAACTTGAAGTCACCCTTCGCGTTGGTATATATAGGCCGTCGAGGCTGGTAGGCCTGGATAGTTCTTCGTAGACCAACACCAGTGGATGGTGTTTGTCGTATTCGTAGACTACCTGGGCTTATGTGCCCTACGTAGCCTAGTCTACAAAGCGGCTGTCATTCAACCTGGCATCATCCTCGGTCAGCATGAGGCCATCGCCCAGCTTCGTAAGAAATGAAGAGGACACTGCGTCGTTCTGGTGGACGAAGTGCACTGTACGGTGCGGTGATGTGGATATCATATGTAACATTCGTTAATGTATTCCTCCGGGGTCGAGCAATGCGTCAATATAGCTTGCTGAATCATAGCAATAAAAACTTAATGTTTATTACACTGCTATATAAGCTGAGCCAACACAGGAACCACAGACGTTAATCTGATATGACGCCTGTATCGTAAGTACATATGTAATGTTTATTGCTTTCTTGTAAAATTAGATAGCCAGCACCACAACCACAACTAACGTTGCACCGATATTACGCCTGCGTAGGCTGTTTTTCCAAACCAGTTTATAGACCTTCCGTGGCTCAGTGGTAGAATACCTGATTGCCACGCAGAATGCTTGAGTTCAATTCCTGCTGGGATCCTAATTTTCGTTCTTTTCATTCTTTGATTCAGCGCTGCCGAAGTTAGTTTTCCTTAACGCTCTAGCATTTAAGTAGTTACCAATGTCTGTTCTTGCCGTTCCTGGGTAGATATAAACTGTCAATCACCTGTGGCGCATACCCGTACACCGCGGCCCGTAGTAAACGGGTATGTGTCAAACGTGTCTGGTGGAAAGGGTTTGACGACGTACGCGACAGGCTTTTAACGTTATTCATGTCATGACCCGCAATCATATCCGTCAAATCCTCCTACCCTCCCATCCAAATTTTGGTCTACACCAAGTTAAGGAGGCGATCATGAGAGCACCCATACATTGGCGGCTAGATAGATAGATAGATAGATACGTAGATAGAAACGCTCAAAGTTCCAGAGGTTCGCTAAGAAATGCTTCGCATTTAAAAGAGACTGCAAGCATGACGCGAGAGCCGAAACAACGAGGCGAGCAGTTCATCTTGCATCATAGTGGTTAAAGCTCAGCTTGCTGCCTCGCGTCTCAATCAGAGGGTGATTCTCCAGCGGCACGGAGGACTTGACTCTAACCTTCTCAGGAAGCAGTGCCATGGCCGTATAATTTCCCTTTTTCGCACGCCGGAAACGTTTGTTCACGAAAGTGCACGGCTGCTACTGCAAGCATGCCACATCAAAACAAAAATCATACGATTCGTAGTCCGCACCGCAGAACATCGATAGCGTGCACATCTTCATTTCGGAGTGCACGTGGACCATTACGAATCTGTAACATGACAGAATGAGACTTACCTGGAGGTATACGTCCTACACAGTGTAATCGCGACTTGGGAAATGCATTTCGCTTTGAGTCGGGCGTTGTTGTCGTCGATCGTCTGCTCTGCACCGTTAACGTGATTGACGAGCCTTTCTACTTTTATCAAGGCCGCTTCCCTGGCCTCACCACGTCGCGCGCGCGCGTATGTGTGTAACAACACACATTAATAACTGTGCACTTAGTGGTTGAAGTGTACACTAGGGGCCGGATTTCGCTATAGCGTTGAACTCTTAAAGGCGAAGCTTAAGGGTCCCCCAATTTTTTTTTTAGTGAGGAGGTTCATAGCAAAATTTTGGCCAAGTACAGGCGCAGAGCAACGCTCTGTGAAATCTCTAGATCAACAATTTATTAGCCTCCATTGCTGCGTTCCTATTTGCATTCCTCAATGCGCGCGCTTGGTTATCAGTAAATCCACTGTGTTTGCTTGCACATGGAAGCCCTGTGCAAAGCTACTTAGCCACTAAGCATAGATAAGGATATGGTAAAGATATAGGAAAGTTGTATCTGCGTTGCCAAGCGAAACTGCACGTTTCACCACCCATTCGCTTGTTAACGCCCACACTTGAATTTTAGAGCGCAACTCTTTGGCTCCCGTTCCTGCGTTGAGCGGTGTTGCCGTTGGCGTGGTCGTCGCTGCTACCGATAGAGCGAACGATGACGAAAGACAGCGAGCAAAGAGTCTGTCGATATCACGCGCCACTCGCCTTTAACCTCGCTTTCTTCCTCCGTCACGTGCGCTGGCCCCTCCGTCGGACCTCGTGCGCATGCAGGGCAGACACCTGCACCGCGGCTGACTTCGCTTGTCTTAACGGCACTGTTGGTGTTCCGGTTGGTTCGGAACGCCTGCAATGCACAGAGCGGTGTGCGTAGTACACGAGCGCTGGCAGTTTTTGTGGCAATATGTAACGAATGTAACATTGCTGCGACTGCGGATAGCCATAAGTTCAAACACAGTTCCCATTTTCCCAACACAAAACTGCGCTCAGAATTCGCTCTCAGTAGTATCGCAATCATCGATGAATTTATTTTTCTTTGCAAAGAACTTCACCGTGAACTTGCGCCGCATACCACAGTCGGTTAAAAGAGAATAAATACAAGTTCCGCCCCCCGAACTGTGGCGGGTATGTCATTCATCTGTGCAAGAGAATCATACTAAGCGACTTCCGTCGTAACCGTAAATGCTTTATCACTGGTTACGTAGCTACTACACATATGAATAATTGAAGCTTCGTCATCCCTACTTGAAGTATTACGTTTCTTCGAGCAGTGCTGTCGGAGTATCTCTCACAGCCAACGCGCGCCATGTATGTATGACAGTAGCAACTAATGCTGGAATCGCACGCCACGTTTTATTCCTGATACAGTACAGAACTACTTAGAAAATACTTCCAAAACCTAGAAATGCTTAGAAAAACGTGGAGAATATTGAACTACTTGAAAATAGTTGCAAAAATAGTAAGGCAACAGCCTAACGAAAGAGGCCATCAGCTCCTTTGTATCAATGGCCTTCACGTTGTGGACCTGGCTGGATTTGTTGTAACTTGTTAAGGCGAAAGCCTTAGGTGTCACGTCCAACGCGAATACTGACCGGTTTCCCGCGTTCAGACGCGTCAACACAAGTAACGAAAAAAATTATCATCACGTGATGATGTCACGGCATGACATGTTCATGACATCATCCTGACGTAACCCAACGTGGCGTTACATGGAGACGTCACCCCATGATATCATGGCTTGGTGAAAGGTGGGCCGATCCCGGATGCCCTACAAAACGAGTCGAGGTGCAGAAGGCTTACATTGCCTCCGATCGTGAAGGCATTTCACAGCCACGTTAGTTGCAGGAAGCTTTCGGAGGGGGAGGCGAGACAGATTTAGTTGGAAGCAGCCTGCCATAGGAAATGGCTGGCAGGCTGCGTCCGTACGTTGTGGCGGACACTCAACTAAATCTGTTCAATAAGATGGCTCTTGCCTTCGGGGCGACTGAGGCGAATGCGTGAGGGACCCTGTGAATTTTTTATTTGCTGTGGGTTATAGCTCATGCCGCACGCGTGTCTCACCGTAATGGCCGTTTTCATTTTCTTTGTAGTTTCTCATGTGTCTTCTTGATGAATGAGCCATTCCGTCATTTTGCCATGTAATTTTAAAGCAACGGAGTCTTAGTCTACCATATGCCGCCGCCGTCGTCATAGTAGGAGTAGTAGATGTCACGGATGTCACGTGACAGAGGGGGGACTGAATAAAAAATTAAAAAATTACACCATCTCCCACTCAATGGAACCATGTGGGGATGCGAAGCAGCATTGGGGGCCCACACCAAGTTTCCGTTACGTTCAGTCGTCGTTTCCGTTAGTGTGTGCGGTTTGCATTTAGTGTTTGTGTTATCATTACGCTGTGTTTGTGCCTTGCTTTCCGTTAGCGCCGAGTGAACGAGTGGCGCCGACGTTGACGTTACAACTCATCGGAACGGGAGCGAAGCGACAATGACGGAAGCCGACCGAGCGCCCGCGCTTATATACACATTAAATGGGGGAGGGAGAGGAGAGAGTGGGTTACAGGCTGTATGTGGCTGCGGCGCGGATGCATCAAGCGCGAGGAGAGGCTGCGCCGCGGCTGCAGCGCAAGGGAGCAGAGGAGAGAAGGCGACCGAACACCTGCGTAAAGGAGAAGAGTTGGAGATAGAGTAGGCGCGATGAAGCGCGGACGCCACCACCGCCGCCGGACGCAGCCCGAGCAAAAGCTGCTTCGTATCTAAAACAAAATAATGGTGATTGTGGTCCCCCTGACGATACTAAATGGTGATGTTGATGATGCTCGAAATGACGGTGATGATGTTCGCTCATATGCAGCCACGCGCTCACAGCTTGCCTGTACGACGGTCGCCACGAACCGGCTGCGATTTCTTTGGCGTTAAATAGAGCTCTATGTATGACCCACTTCTTTTATTGACAGCGCAGAATTCTCATGCCTAGTGGAGCCCATTGAACTACGAATCGACTACTATTCCTAAAGCCGCGCATGCTCCTGCTTTAAAGAAGACGTAGGTAGCGACTGGTCAACGTTTGGATAAGTGCATACAGCTTACACACGTTATAGTTTTAAGTCTTCCCAGTTTTTCAAATCGATGCGTAATCTCCATTAAAAGGTGCCCAGGTGACGAAAAGCGCATGGTTTTGCCGAACGAAAGTCTATGATAGTGACCTTCTCTGAAACGCTGTTTTCTCGCGGCGTCGACACGGCGTCTCTTTTCTAGTTCCAGAAACCGTCGCCGTTCGGAAAGGCCCAATGAAAGGCCATAGAATCATAGAATGGCGTGCTTCGCGTTACGTTTCTGCAATGTCGGAATTGCCCTGGTGTGTACAGTGCTCAATGTCGGCATAATGTTTTGTCCAAGAGATGGCATCTATTCCACCAATCACGAGACATCGCTACAAAACCTTCCCAGAAAGGTTTCTCCTGTTAATTTTCTTTTCTTCTTTTTTTGTGTCGGCAGAACCAGACATAAAAGCTCGCAGGTTTCCTTATGCATTCACCTACGATAACATGAACGCGAACGCTATATTCTTCTCCTTTCTAGACCATGTGTTGATCGCCCCTCCCCTCTCCCCTTCTCTCAAAGCTTTTTGCACCTCAAGTGCTTTCGCAGTGCCTGGAGGATCGGAGGCATTGCAAGAATTTTTTACATGACCTGGTTTCGCACTGCCTCCTCGACGGGCCTGCCCGTGGCCAAGCAACGACTCCTAGCGTCTCCTAAACAATGGCTCCTATCGTCACTATCGATAACGGGCAGCGTGAAGAGCGTGCTAGCCACGTGTTCGGCAACATTTCTCGGGACTGGTGACCTCGGGGCGACGGCGAGCGGCTGTGCGGCGTAGCAGTGGCATCGGCGTTGTATGGCTCGAAAGGCTGGGAACGGCGGTAGTTATCGGGGTACGGCTCAGGAGGCTGGGAACGGCGGTAGCTGTCGACGGGGCTAGCAGTGGCATACCGGGTTCTTAAAGGCGAAGACCAACGGTTGTTGCAATGTCGTGCGACGTGACCTATCCGGCGGCAGTTGAAGCAGATCGGCCGATCATCTGCAGTTCGCCATTCAGCCGGATTACGAGACCGTGGAGAAAACCGTTGTTCCTGGGGCGGCGACCTGGGGCTAGGCGGCGACCTTGGGCGAACGTCAGATGTCCGGGACTGAGCAACGGCGCAGACAGCGAAGCCCAAATTGCCGAGTTCCTCCCGCACAATTGACTGGACGAGGGCAACTGAGGGCAGGTGCGAATCAACGTGACCGTTGTTGGGAAGAGCAGGTGCAATTGCTTCGATTTCCCAACGGATGATTCGTGTAATGTCGGATGCCGGTGACGACTGCAGACGAGAGGTCAGTCCATCTTCGCATGAAGACGTCGCAGCTGTGTTTGGCAGCCGAGAAAATGGCTTTGCAATACGTCGGCTTTTGGCCTGTTCAAAACGCCGGCATTCCTCAATAATTTCGTCGACGGTCGCACAATTACGGCACAGTAATAGATTGAACGCGTCGTCCGCGATACCCTTCAGCACGTGGCCAACCTTGTCCGACTCCGACATGTCGCTGTCGACTTTACGACAAAGAGCCAGCACGTCCTGAATGTACGATATGTAGGGTTCAGTGGACGTCTGAGCACGGGTGGATAGCTCTTTCTTTGCGGCTGCCTTTCGACCCATGGGCTTTCCAAACAGTCGCACAGTTTTCGCTTAAATGTGTCCCAACTTCCGATCTCCTCCTCATGGTTCTCGTACCATACCTTTGCTGTGCCTTTTAGGTAGAAGAGCACGTTGGCCAGCATGAGAGTCGGGTCATAACGATTGAGAGCACTGGTACGCTCATAGTCAGCAATCCAATCTTCGACGTCGACTTCATCCGTACCGCAGAACGTCCCAGGGTCTTTCGGATGCGTCAACACGTACGTTGGCGGCGTTGTGGCCGGTGCAGGCGTTGCCGGGGCCGGTGCATGCATTGTCGTGGCCGATGCAGGAGTAGTCATAGCATCGGTCTCGTCTTCCATCCTGGAAACTCCGAGTCGACGACCACTGCGGAGCTCCGTTGTACAGCGGTTCTTCTACCCCGCACCTCCACCAAATTGTCACGGGGATGACGAATACACGAGAGAGACAGCAGCAAGTATATTTACAATATTTACAAGCAACTGTGCCACCGAATGGCTGCCAGCATCTCGCGCGGCATTTCCGCTTCTTCCTCGTCTCTTCGTCTCCAACGGCGTGCTCATCCACAATGCCTCGTAACAATATGGTCAGTTTGATCTGAGCCAAAAAGCGGACTTCAATTGCATCTTTAATTTCGGTATTATGTTCTATACCTTCCGCGTCTTTAGGTTTCATTTAAATTTATCAAACCACTCAACTCATGGTCAACCTGCAACAGTGAGTTTGCGTCCAAATGAGTAAGCGGGTAAGAACAATAACTTCGTCAATACGTCTTGGAGCGCGCCCCGCACATTGCGTTGGAGCACCTCAGTGACCCCCAGACTGCTGGCCGTGGGAGGACATCTGCAGTCATCTTCTGACAAGTCAGAAAAGCTTGGAAACAAAGGGCAGTCGGTAGTCTTGCTTTGTATTTCATCTGAAAATTACAAGAAAAATGGCTAATAAATGCGCCAAAATAGAAGTTCAATGTAGCCAGACAGTAGCAATGGCTCCAACCTGAAATTTTCGTCGCCAGACTGGGTCATCAAGAGCGAATTAGGCGGAAAGTAGCCACAAATGGCAATCTTAACCAATGTTTTTAACCTCCTTGAGCCTAACCGAGGGTATGATCAATGGTTTCGTCGTTGCCGCAGTTGTCACTGGCAGCAGAGTGTGCTACTGCTATGCGGCATGCAAGGACGTTATATTGAATATCTACGAAATGGTCACATGACTTAAGATGAGGGCGAAATAATTGTTAGGATAGCTAATGAGACTCAAATGATTACGTTCATTGAAAGAAGTTGAGAACCTGCGATCGCTGTGCCACCTAGCGGAGGAGATCTCTACCACGCGCTTCTTTCTATGTGGCTTCTCAGATTTGTTTCGGCTGCGCACGAAACACGAAAATAGTCCAAAGAATACAGAAGGGCACAACAACTGGACGTGCGAGTGCCAGTACTATACACAAAAAATTAGCATTAGGGTCACCTCCACTTTTTTGCCTCAATGCCTCAATGCGCTCGCTTGTATGATTGGTGAATGCATCACGTTTGCAACGTTATGTAATCACATTGCAATGCGACTTAACCACTAAGCTTCGATAAAGGTATGGTAAAATATTGGAAATACGTGTGCGTGCCTCCAAATGAAACTGTAAGTTTTACCAACCATGCGTGAGGTGATGCGCACGCTCGAATTTTCTTTCTCGAAGAACTACTCTATGAACGTGTGCAGCATACTATAGTCGGTTACATCCTAAGAATAAGTACAAGCTGCGCCCCAGCAACTGCTGTGCGCCCGCCGTTCATTTGTGCAAGAAGGTCGTGCTATTTGATTTCCTTTGTAGTCATAAATATTTTTCCTCCGCGTATGGAAATACTACGCATAATTAACATGGACTTCGTCACTGTTTAGGGTATTATGTTTCCCCGAGCAGCGATGCCGGAATCCTTGCTGAAATTAGCGAGGACGTTCAAGTTTTTTTACCGAGAACCAGGGGCATGAGCATGTGTCTGTAATAAAAAATCGCCAACAGAAAATACTCCAAAAATGCTTGACGAGATGAAAATAACCTAATGCAATGGGATGGGGCGTATATGGAGACAGGCAAATAAAATTTTCGAAATTACGTTACTGCAGAACGTGAGACCTCATACTGCGTCATTACTATCCGAAGGTGCGATTCTGATAAATAAAGAATAAGCATTTGGTTCATGGCGGAAAGACACGAATAAACTGACGTGGTAGTTTCTGTTGATGCAACGTTAACAAATATCACGCTAATAACTGGTCAGTTTTGCTACAGCCATTCCTGTGCGTGTGGAAAATGTCAAGGAGTCTTTGGTAATTTGCCTCCAGAAAGGCCACTGCGCCACGGTCATCACAATTACAGCCAATTTGTCCGCATACTGCTTTTCGGGACAGCGGAGCGTTCTCCCGTATACAGTGTGATCCATTCTTAACAATACTGTGGGAACCGGAAAATTCGGTCGTTGTAGCTGACTGTCGTGATATCTGAACCGGCAAAAAACAGCAATAAATAACAAACCCACATGTTTTGTAGTGCATGGAGGCCTACTTAGTCACCCACGATGAGTGAACATGGTCGAATAATGCAAGTCATGGTAAAGAACACTGAGCACTGTACTAACTGTTTCTTAAGATATGATACCATTATGTAAATTGTCCGTACAGAACGTACTAAAATACAAAGAACGAGCGCCTTATTCTCTCCTGGCGTTTCCCGTCTTTCGGCGTAATTCATGACGCCAGCAGTGTGTTCACGTGAGGTCATGAGGAAGGAAGCCCTCTATTTGTCCATATACGAGTGATAGCATTTGGGAATGGTCTTCTGACCTGCCTTGTCATTCTGTCGCACTCCCATTCTGTCTTGTCTTGTGTGATATTGTAACTTGGTCGTGACTTCGACGAAGGCAGCAGTCAGCACGTCCGGGATGAAACTCTTTTTATGGCCGAACTTGTGGCCGGGAAACTGAAAGTCAACTACAGCAATACACTGATAGCGGCGAATAGAGCGTCGACCGTCGATTAAGTTACAAGCGGTTAAGCGCGTCGGCTTTTTACAGGCGCTATCGAACTTTGCAGCGATATCGTTGGTTGTTGCGGAATGTCTAGAATAAGCTCGAGGTTTTGCGTCTTGCGCGCAATCTTAACAAAATGATCTAAAATAATCGCGAAGCTTCTCGAACAACGAGGCGCGGTTTGCGTTGAGCGTTGCTGACAGTCTTTGTGGGCGAAAACCGAATACAGCAAATGTGATAATAAGAAACGCACGTGGCAATATGACAGCCGGACGCGATCAAGTGATTTCACGTTTTGTGCGTTTTCGAGTGCGCAGCCCGAGACCACAGTGTGTAGCCAAAAAACCGATAATCCTGATAGCCTCAGCGCTTAGTGCTGACATTTCCCACATATTTTTTGAAGAAATAAGCGTCGAGGAGCAGATAGCACCTGTAGGAAGGGTATTGAAGGCGAGGAAGAAATTGAATTGAGCACAAGGTTAAGATCAGAAAGAAACCAGTCTCTCGTCTTTGAACTCGGAGTTGTTGAGTTTTTTAGGGTCCCTTAAGCACGCTTAGAAAAGTCGCAAATATGCACGGATATATAACGCTTTAAAGTGGGTTTGGGCACAATATGACCCATATATTTACACTGTTCACCTCTGAAAATGCATTTCTATGAAACAATAAATTAAAGAGAAACATTTTCAACAGAGAGTGACATAATAATCATATATCGGCACTTTTATTGGTCGGAAGTTAACGAAGTGCATGAGTAAATCTCGCAAGCTTTATTTGAGCGGCTACTGCGCGTCAATATGATGAGAGGTCGGGGATAGCATGCATAATTTGGCTCCAGCAGCAGTGCGTGCTAGTGAGTAGTTCGGCCTAGCGCTGTAAAGCGTCAAAGCTATCTTTCTTAACTCTGCCTACAAGGCAAGTAAAATCGCCAACCGTATCCTATGGTATGGTTCAACAGTTCTCGGAATCGTTGGCAGTGATGCCAATCCTAGAAATTTATCCCTAGATCTAGGGATTTCATACATCTTTGAGGAATTTGGCGTCTTTTTGATGAAGCTAGTGGTTTATCAAAGGCTCTGGAAAGGTTACATTACGTTGCCCAAAGAGAGACGTTGCTGAGTAGTCACGCTTTTTCAACTAAAAAGGCGATGAAAAACTATAATTTTCGCTATTTGGGGTTTTAGGGGCGAAGCTCCTTAAAACGGCACCCGTTCGTCCCCGTCGTAGTGCGTAACCAGTCTTAACGCTAGTACCAGATCTTGACCTCCAAGGTGGTGCCGGTGGGAGATTTCTCCTGTGCGTTGTTGAACAAAAAAAAATTCGCAGCGTGCGCGTTAACTAAAAGCCGAATTGTTCTGTCTCACATTCCCCATTAGCAGCCATTGGCATGTTCCAGTAGGAAACGTTAGTAGAAGTAGAAGTGTAAGTGTTAGCTAAAAGCCGACTTCTTCTGTCTCTCATTCCCCTTAGCAGCCATTGTTTACCTCCAAGGTAGTGCCTGGTGACATTTCTCCTGTGCGTGATTAAACAATAAACAATTTTGTTCAAAACGCCGTTGATTGATGAAATAAACCAACTAAAGACGCCAGATGTTTTCTAAAAGCAAAACGAAAAGACGCCAGTTGTTTCTAAAGCAAACGAAAAGACGCCAGCTGCTTAACGAAAGGCGCCAGATGTTTTCTAAAGCAATGGTTTTCTAAAGAATGAAAATTCACAGCGCACATGTAAAATTAAAGTGAGCTGCAAGTCGTCATAACTCTCATCGAACCTTTAGTATAAACGCGCCCGATCTCACGTCGGCGATGATGTACTGGGCAGAATTCACGAAAGATTCACGGTTTACTGATGAACCTCCGCAGCTTCGCCCACTCATCATCATTCACTCCGTGGAAATGCTGTGATTTTTTCATGCAAGAGTGCTTTGGCGTTCTTCTGCACCGAGTGAAGGCGAGATTATTATATGCTGAATGCTGGGGGAAATGAAATTTTGTCGTCGTATGTGTTTAGCATGCACTCACGTGAGTGATATTGCTTCTCTGTAAACAGAGAAATTTCACCTTGTAAAGCGCATGAAAACCTGCCAACTTCGCAATCGCTCTGTGCTTTCACCGTGGAAAGTTTCCATGTCTAATAACTTCTGTACCAGCAGACTTTCCGAGAAAGAGAGCGATAGTAGGAATGACAGTTGGGCGAACTGGTACAGATTCATTATTACGAAAACGTTGTGAGGGAAAGAAAGGAAAACACTGTTCGTGTGTTCTCACCCTTTCCGTCGCGCCGTTTCCATAAGAGCGAGAATAGTGACAAATGTATTTCGCCAAATGTGTGAAGCTTATCGAAAGTACACAAGATGGCTATCAAGCAGTAAAATGGAACCCTGCACATCAACTGCCAATCATGCAACGCTGATTGAAAATGCGAAAAATCAGAAATTGACCGCCACCTTGCAGGCTGCAAGCGCAAGAAATGCACTACAGGCTTGCAAGTGACCCGAACGATCACATCTTTGTCGCTTCAACGAGTGGGCAAAGCGAATTTGAAAAATGGGTCTTCCTCTGTAGCGAATGGCGCCATCTTCAAGCACTTTATGTGTGATTACATGAATGAAAAATCGAAAAAAAGATCTTGAGTGGCCTAAAACATGCTGGATTGTACATCCAGTCAGATTTAAAAAAAATTGGCCACAGAGCGAATGATCTTTATACTTTCCTAAAGGTGAATGAGGCTGAATAATGACATTAAAAAATTAATCAAGGGATTTTTCTTGCAATCTAGGGTATTTTGGAGGGTTAGTCAAGGGATAGAACGTTGACGTTGGATAGCATCACGGATCGTTAGTAAGAATACATTTTCCTTTATATTGGTATAGGTGATAGTAGAGTTGCACACGCATCTCATCTCGTGAGGTGATATACACCATTGAATTTTTGTGTTCAATAGATTATCTTTCCCTTCAACTGTGATAGCTTCACAGACACCCGCACAGACCTTCCATGATAACGTACAAATAAGCTAAATCATTAAACTATTTTCCTCAAACCAGAGATAGTAGCAACTCGTGACTACTTGCGCTCCATCGCTCCTACGACAAAATAAGCTCCATAGTATATATATTCTACAGCCCACATTTAGGACTGTACTATATCAAAATTGATAAATAACAAATGAATAATATAATAGGATTGGAGCGCTTGCGCCTACTTGCAGCCCCGCCTTGCGGTCCACTCGCTTTGCACTGTCCACGAAATTTGCCCACTCACGGCCTTATTCTTAGTGGCACTCGTGTCCCTCTTGCAAGCATGTTCGTTCGAGCACTTCCGGTGTTCCGAACATTTAGACAAAGTCTTCTGACCAAACAAAAACCGATAGTTTTCTTTCAAGTTTAGAGCTATATTGGATATATAATACCGGAGAATACCTTTACACCAGATAAGAGACGATTAACTGTCTGCATAATCAATGGCAAATAATTTATTGCTTTCAGTGATAGATTGTGAGCAGCTGGTCGGCGAGTAGCGTTGCGGCACCTGGCGGAACAGATATCAACCACGCGCTTTTTTTTCATGGCCTCTGAGATTCGCATAGGCACTGTGAAGAAACACAAAGTGAATGCAAGGAATACACTGGTGTAGACGAACGCCGACGTGCAATTGCCACCACCAGACACCTAAGTCAAGGAATAGGGTTCTGCCCAAATTTTTCTTGCTGCTAAAGCTGTTAGCCTTCTGGAATAGCCCAACAAAAGTCCCATCTCGCGATCATCGAAACGCCTGTTAATCATTGCGCCTCCTCAAAGTCAAAATTTTTCTCGTATGTGCAATCCACCGTGTAGGCTCTATGCTTTATCTTAGAGAGCGCATTCATTGCGCCAGTCACGAAACATCCCTAGAAAGCTTTCAGAGAATGTTTTCTGCTGTGACATTTTTTTGTGTCACCAGTACTACGCATAGACATGGATCAGATGAAGACACTTTCTGAAAGTGCGCATGTTTAGTACAATGGGTAATCGGCCAGCCTTATGACAGTAATGCTCTAGGCCCAATACTAGCACTGCCAAGAAAATTTACTCTTTGATATACATTCTGTTTTCCTTTAAACAATTCGCTTACGCAACAGTGGGACAGGTAGAAAGTTCGCTCTTTGAGTCTTCATATCAATGCTTACACAAATAAAATTCGGTCTTGGTCGGCTCGAACTAGGCATGCCCAAAGCAATATTTCTATTAAATGTGAAGCATTTCTTATTGAAGCTTAGGCACTTTTGAGCGTATCTATCTATCTATCTATCTATCTATCTATCTATCTATCTATCTATCTATCTATCTATCTATCTATCTATCTATCTATCTATCTATCTATCTATCTATCTATTTACCCGCCTACGTCTCGGTGCTCTCGTGATCGCCTCATTAAATTGGTGTAGACCAAAATTGCCATGGGAAGGTAAGAAGTTTTGACCAATAGGACTCTCGGGTCATGACATGAATATTGTGAACATCCTGTCACGTACATCGTCAAACCCTTTCCTCCAGACACGTGTGGCACATACGCGTTTACCAGAAGCCGTGGTGTAGGAGAATGCTCCACGGGTGAGTTATAGTTTGTATGTACCCAGGAACGGCGAGAACGAACATTTGTAATTTACCTGCGAGAGCGTTAAGAAAAACCGACATCGGCAGCGTTGACCTGAGGAGTGCAAGAATAATAATGAGGATTCCCGCAGGAATCGAACACAAGACTTCTGCGTTGCAATCAGGTATTCTAGCTTAATAATGTTTGCTGTCGGGCTAGTTGGTCCATAGCTGAACTTCACTTGATGGCGCAAATGTTAAGACAGGAACATAGAAGACACTTAAGACACGGACGAGCGCACACTCGCAACGAAATTTTAATCTTCCGAAAGCTTAGCTTAAGAACCCTCAAGCATGCGCACAACACCACAAAGGCAAAATCAATGTGACACCACCGCTTGATCGAAACCTATCCACCAAAAACCTATACTCATTTTGATAAAGAATTAAGAAGGAACGCTGACATACAGATCGCCAGCTTCCTCTATGTACATAGCCTCAGGCAATTCCCTTGCGACCCTGTCTTTGCTTTTCCGCAAAATGCACACGCTGCGCAGTAGTGGTTTACACGTGCAAGCCTTACAGTGATGTGGCAAATTAGATCCGGTCCCATTCCTTATAGACAGGGCATGCTCTGCTAGTCGGTCATTAATACATCTGCCCGTCTGGCCGGTGTACATCCGGCCGCAACAGATTCTTTGAAAAATGTGGCCTCTAGGTACAATGTACCGGTACTGTTCTTGGCTCCGTGTGTGCTCGTGTGTCGTCAGATTAGAGTCCTGGGTGTGGGAAAGAACACACGAAGAAGAGGCGCTTTATGGAAGGGGCTACGGGTGGTATTTATAGGATTCCCTTGAGTTGCGGCCGGATGTACATCGGCCAGACGGGCAGGTTATTAATCACGGACTGGCAGAGCATGCCCTGTCTATAAGGAATGGGACCGGATCTCATTTGCCACATCATTGCAAGGCTTGCACGTGTAAACCACTACTGGGAAGCGTGTGCATTTTGCGGAAAAGCAATGACAAGGTGGCAAGGGAATTGGCTGAGGCTATGTACATACAGAAAGCAGGCGTTCTGTGTGTCAGCGTTCCTTCTATAACTCTTTATCAAAATGAGTATAGTTTTTTGGTGGGTAGGCTTTGATCAAGCGGTCGTATCAGAGATTCACATTGCCTTTGTGGGGTTGTGCGCATGCTTGAGGGTTCTTAAGCTAAGCTTTCGGAAGAATAAAATTTAGTTGCGGGTGTGCGCTTGTCCGTGTCTTACGTGCCTTCTACGTCCCTGTCTTAACATTTGCGCCATCAATTGAAGTTCAGGTATTCTAGCACAGAGCTATGCCCCGTCTAGAAAGTGCGTTGGGAAAAGACTCTATGAAAAAGTTTCGTATATACTTAATTGCACTTCATTGCCTATTCCAGACGATTTTTCGCAACGTGTCGATGAGCAGCGAATGATGCTTTGGAAAACTGCTCAAGACGAAAAGGAAAAAGGAGCCAAGGTTAAGCGTATGCATGATAAGCTAAGTGTAAATGGCGTCATGTACGGCTGGGACAGCGACAAGAATTGCCGCTTTAAGTTGAAAAGTGATAGACGGGTTTAACAAATGCAAAATGCTGATCGATTCTTGAAACTCATTAACACCTACTGTAGCAGCGTAGTCAATAAAAGTACAAAGATGGAGGAGCTAATTATTGCTAACGATTCTGATATTGTCATATTGACTGAGACATGGATCATCGACGAAGTCTACGATAGCGAATTAGTTCCACCAGGACGATGAGCTTACAGGACAAACCGTGGTAGTAAGGGTGGCGGAATCTGTGTAATCTACAAACGGTGCGCTTAACGTATCCTGGATGCCTCATCTTGCCAACAATGAGTGTTTATTCTGCAAAGCCTATACTGGCGGCCTTAGGTATATTGTTGGTGCCATGTACAGGCCGCCTAACTCTGATGCTTCTGTCATAGATGTGTTGAAGGAGTATTTATGTGACCACCTCAAACCTGATGATCGTATATGCATATCTGGTGATTTCAATTTGCTTGATGTTGACTAGCTAACAAATGTCCCCCAAACTTCGTAATGACAAGGTAGGAGAGGCAATGCTTTATATTGCTTTTGCCTTTGACCTTACTAAAGATGTTGAAGGCTTCACAGGAATTCAGGCTAGCAGGAAGTCTCCACACGATCTTTTCGTCGTAAGCAATAGCATTTTCCAGAATGCCAAATCTCATATCATTCCAGGAATTTCCGATCACCACGCCGTCTTTCTTAGCCTCAGAAATGTTAAATTCGACAAAGCTAGCGACGCTTCGCATTTTCGAAATTTTCCAGAGCCCATGACGTAGCTTTAATAAACCTGCTTTCGTTTCATCTAGAAAATTTCTTTTCCAGTGATGCGAATGTTCACAATCTTTGGGCTTCTTTTACGAAACTTGTACAAGAATATATTGAACAATTTGTGCCATTGATACGCAAGAAAAATATACATGTTAATGCTTGGATATGTCGTTGTACTATACATTTGCAGAGAAAATTAAAAGGTTAAAGACAAACGTCGTTCTGCAGGCGACTGCGTGAGCCTAGAGCCCATAATTTCAGATTTGTCTCACAAAGTTAAAACACGTGTAGCAGCTGACGAAGACAAATATTTTCAACTTTCTTTACCTAGTTCCATTACTAGTTTGCCGCAGAAGTTGGAACAAGCAATTTCCCCATCCTCGACTGAATTGGACACTTTTACCATTGATGGTGTCCAAATTGCTTGTGCCACAAGAACTGCTAAAGCATTCAATAGGCAGTTTCAGTCCTGCTTTACTAATGATGATGGGAAATTGCACAATTTTCCCTCCACCTTACCGCCGACGCCTGACATTGCCGTTAGTGAACAAGACATTTTCAACATGCTCTTGAAACTTGATATAAAAAAATATGGTAATGCTGACGAAATACCCAATGCCTTTCTCAAAAGGTACGCTGAATGGGTGCCCAAATATTTGTGCGTTCTTTTTAAAAAAATCGTTGAAAAAAGTTGAGGTGCCAATCGATTGGGGGACAGCCAAAGTGAAACAAAATTCTGCAAGGGAAAGAAAGATGATATTAGAAATTATAGGCCTATATCACTATTGTCAACGGTAAGTTGCTCGAGCATATAGTTCAAAATCATATTTCGGAATTGCTAACTGCTCATAAGGCCGTATCCGAGTCTCAACATGGATTCAGAAGAGGCTATTGTACTTGTACCCACTTAGTTCAGACCGTTTACGATTTTGCATTGGCAATAATTAAAGGTGTGCAGACTGACGCAATTTTTATGGATTTTTGAAAGGCATGTGATAAGGTTTGCCACAAAGAATTCATTTTCAAACTATACAACATGCTGAAATCTCACCTTCATAGCCGGCCGCAATTCGTTGTATTTAAAGATGAATGCTCTGAGAGGGTTCCCGTGGAATCTGGTATCCCCCAAGGATTGGTACTTGGGCCGCTTCTTTTTCTTTTATACGTCAATCACATTATGAGTGACATACTCGTTAACATAAAACTCTATGCAGATGACTGCGTTAGTTACTCCGAGGTAGAAAACTCTAATGACCAAATAACGTTAAATGCCGTTATGGTAGCGCATCTGTTAGTGCAGATGCGCTACCATCAACAGTTATGGTAGCGCATCTCTTAGTGCACTGCTGGCGAGATCTATTTTTCCACCGATAACTGAAAGAAGCCGAATTCCTCATCTCAGTTTCTTATATCAGCTAATTAAGAAGCACTATAAGATAGACACTAGCAAGTTATTGTCTTTCTCCTCTAGGTATCCGACAAGGCATCGCCATAATCTCTCTATTACGCCCTTTCCAACACGTAATAATCGTTTCACGTATTCACTTTTCCCGAGAACAGTCAGGGAATGGAACAACCTAACTAATGACGTTGTTTTACCGCAGTCAGTTGAAATGTTTGCCTCGTGCCTAACTGTATAATATATATATATATATATATATATATATATATATATATATATATATATATATATATATATATATATATATATATATATATATATATATATGTGGAAATTGCGTAGACTTAACTCCTGTCTTTTCCAATACCTTTACATTACATTTACAATACCTTTACAATACCTTTACCAATACATTTTCAATTGTATTTTGTCGCCATGGTTGATCAGGAATTCGTAAATATTGCATATCACTTTTTCTCGTTTTTGCAATTCTGAGAACTGTACTTTGTTTCCGTATTTTCGTTCTTCATTACCTAGAAATACTTATGACATTAATTTCCACGTATCCTGCAATAATCCATCACGTGGAATAGCACTACCTACAAATAAAACTAAATAAAACGGAAATATTTTCTTCATGGCGGAAAGACGCAAACGTAGAATCGTGGCAGTTTCTATTGATCCGACGTTAACGATGTTCATGGGGGGAACTCATTAATTTTGCTACACGGTTGCTAGGGGTGTGTCAAATGTCTACGCAGCTTAGGCATGCGTAATTTGATTCGGACGAGGCGACTGCGCGACGGTCAACACAATTACGGTAAATTTGTCCGCATACAGTTCTTCCGGACGGTGGAGCGCTCTCCCGTGTGCAGTTCAATACATTATTAACGATACCGTGAAAACCGAAAAATTCGGTCGTTTTAACTGACTATACTTACGTCTGGACCAGCAAAACAGAAATAAATAACATACCCACATTCTCTCCATCTGGTGAATCTGGTCGACCAATGCCATTCATGACAAACACCGAAGACTCTATTATAAGCCTTTCAAATAACCATACAACTAATCAAAGGGCTCCTAAAGAACATATAAACATTCGGAAAACGAGCGCGTTAATCACTCCTGGCGTTTTCCGTCTTTCTGCGTAATTCCTGACGCCAGCAGTCAGTTCACTTGACGTCACGAGGAAAGGAACTCTCTATTAATCCGCATACGAGGGATATCAGCAAGGAATTGCGTCCTGCACAGCTTGATTATTCTGTCGCTCTCCCATTCTGCCTTCTGTCGTATGACATGGCAGCCATGCGTGATCAAGTGATTTCATTTCGCCTTGTGCGTTTCCTAATTCGCAAGCGGATAGTACAGCGTGCAGCCAAAAAGCGCGAAATCCTGATAGGCTCAACACTTTGGGACGACAATGTCCACGTATTTTCTGTTTTGTTTTTTGAGAAATTAAGCGGCGAGGACGAGATAGGAAACATAGGAGGGGAAGTTAAGGCAAGAAAGAAACCACTCTCTCGTCTTTGAACTCATACTCGTTATGGGAACCTTTGCTCAGGCTTAGAAAATCAGAAATCTACAGGATAATATAATGTTCAAAATTGCGTTAAAGCAAAATATAGCCCATTTTATTAGATGTTTGGGTTCTCCAGACGCATTTCTAACAAACATTAAGTTAAAGGGAAAGTTTTTCGAGGGAGTCTGACTCAGCAGTTGGTTCCAAGCATTTTTATCGATCGGAAATTAAGAAAATGGTTGAGTAAAACTCACAGGGTTTGCTTGAGCGATTACCGCGGGTGAGTTTAATGAGATGTAGGAGCTGGCTTGCATACATTGGGTCCGGAAGCTCTATCGCTTTCAAACGTAAGGGGTCTTGTTTATCGCGATTTCATTATCGCTTTCAGTCTTAGGTCATCTTGTATATCGTGATTTCAGTTGCCAACCGTTTACAGCTACCTGCTACGGTCTTATATTTCTCCAAATTGTTTGGGACTACCTTTTTCCTGGATATTTGTGCATAGGTTATAACTGCATATGTACCTCCTCTGGGTAGGGCGCTAACTAATCATTGACTTGTCCTGCTGAATGCAATATGCCTCCATTAAACTTCGATAGGCTTACAGACACCCGTACACTTCTTCAGTGGTAAGGTACAAAGTAAGCTACTTCATTTAACTCGTTTCATAAAACTACACATTGTAGCCACTCGTCAATAACTGCGCTCCTACCACAAACGCAGTTCCATAGTGAGGTACATATATTGTACAGGCCACAATTAGGGCTGCGCTGTATCAAATTGATAAATAAATTATGTAACAGGATTTGAGTGCTTGCACGTAATTTCAGCCCCTCCAGGGGTCCGCCCGGCATTAGGCTGTCCACCAAATTGGCCCACTCACGGATTCATTTTTCGTGGCAAGAGCACAGTGTGACACTCGTGCTTGGTATTCAGGCATATCCGGTCGAGGACTTCCGGTTTTGCGAATATTTGTAAAAACGTCTTACGCGCAAACAGAAATCCATGGTTCTCCTTCCAGTTAGCAGCCATATGGGATACGTATGACACCGGGGAATACCTCCACTTAAGATAAGGGGCCATTACCTGCAGGATAATAATTGAAAATTATTTTGTTGCGTTCAATGAAATATTCTGTGCAGCTGGGCTGTGAGCACCACTGCCGCGCCTGGCTGAGCAGATTCCACCCACGCACTTCTTTCCACGTGGTATCTGAGATCCGCTTAGGCAGTGCGAAGAAACACAGTTTACCCGAGGAACACACTGGCGTAGACGAACGCCTACACGCCAGTGCCCCTACCAGACACCTCATCCAAGGATTGGGCTTCTGACCAAATTTTTATGGTTGCTGTACGGTACCGGTAGCTGACAGACGCTAGGCGCCTCTACACAAGTGACTCCGAGCCATAATGACCGAACGAATGCCCATTGGTTTATTCCCTTCAACCATATATAGAAAGCATGGTGCGTAGCGCCCTCTACATCTCTCCCCCGAGATATGCACACAACAGAAACACGACACATCACAAGTCAAGTCTTTTCGGAGTCCTAACTCGGCGACCAAATCTGGTGACTCGCAGTCCGCATTCATTGGAGACTTGTGGCGTCGCTGATGCCGTGGCGTCTGTAACGGTGGCTTGCTCTTCGTGTCCCTCGCTGTTTTCCCTCGATGCTGGCTCATTGAGGTGGCTAGTCGTTGGGTCCGAATAGAGCGCTAGATGCACCCTATTACGCACAAGCACCGCGGTTGGTGTTTCCACGACGTACGAGCGGGGCTTCGAGGCTGGGCTGAGAACGCACGCCGTTTCCTTGATGTCACGAACCCACACCGTGTCCCCCGGCTCCAGCGGAGGAAGGACGGTCGCAGCATGACGGCGATCAAAGTCTTTCTTCTGCCGCCTTCTTACCTCCTCGTCTTGGCACTTGACAACGTCAGGGGCAGGCCACTTCGGTTCCAGGCAATCCGCTGGCTTGGGAATCCTGGTTCGCAGGCTGCGGCCCATCAGTAGCTGCGCTGGGCTAAACCTTGTGACGCCTGCAGTGTCTCTGTAAGACAGAAGTGCCAGAAAAGGATCATCTGCTTTCTCGAACAATTCCTTGACCGTGCGCACCATCCTTTCAACTTCCCCGTTAGACTGCGGGTAGTTTGGACTTGAGGTGATGTGTCGGAAGCCATAATGCTTCGCAAAAGCTGCAAATGCATGTGAAGCGAACTGCGGTCCATTGTCACTTCGTACAACTTCGGGGATGCCGAACGAGCGAAAGTGCTTTTGACAGCATTGATAACCGCCTCAGAGTTCGTGCTTCGCATGTAGATGTCTTCAGGGTAGCGAGAGCGATAATCAACTAGTAGTAGGTAGTTATGTCCCCTGTGACTAAATAAGTCCATTCCTACTTCTTGCCATGGTTGCGCTGGTGTTTTCGTTACAACCAATGGCTCACTTCGTTGCGCTCGTGTGGCTGCGCACTGCCTGCAGCGACTGACCCTGTCCCGTATTTGCTGCGAAAGTCCGTACCACCACACGGAATCCTGTGCTCTCAGCCGGCATCGGTTAATTCCCTGGTGGCCTTCATGGATAAGTTCGAGCGTATCCCTTTGCAGCGAAGTCGGGATGACAAAGCGATTGCCTTTTAGCAGGACGCCGTTGCACAACGAAAGATCACCTTGATGGTTCCAGTATTTCTTGATGTGCTCCGGAAGCCTGTCTCAACGAGGCCAGCCCTGGGTGCAGTACTTGACGAGCTGGCTGCATTCACCATCCTGTTCTTGGTGCCTACGGACATCATCTGCAGTAACCAGCTTCGTGTCAATGATCACTGCAACTTGGAAGTCCACGAACTCTTCTACCACATCCACTAGACTTATCGACGGCGTCTCGTCTGGAGCCCTTGAAAGAGTATCCGCAGTGGCTAGCTGTTTGCCCGGAACGTAGACCACGTTGAATTGGTATCGCATAAGTTTGATACGGAACCGTTGAATACGTGGAGGCATCGTGTCCAAGTAAGGGTTTCCATGTAGTGTCACCAGCGGCTGGTGGTCGGTTTCCACCGTGAAGTTGAGGCCCCGCACGTACTGGTCAAAACGGTGCACTGCCCATGCTACCGCCAACGCTTCCTTTTCTATTTGGCTGTAGCGTTGTTCTGCATTGGTTAATGACCGTGATGCAAACGCTACCGCGCGTCGCTCCCCCGATGGTTGTTCCGGCAGAAGAGCAGTTCCCAATCCAAATGAGCTCGCGTCGCATGAGACAATGGTATTACGACCGGGATGATACTTCGCGACGCAGAGGTCCGAGGTGAGCATCGCCTTGACCCGATTAAAAGCGGTCTCTTGAAGCGGTCCCCATTGCCATGCATTTTGCTCGCCTAGCAAGGCGCTAATAGGGGCGGTTGCCTGCGAAAGGTTGGGCAGGAAGCGACCTATATGATTGACCATGCCGAGGAAGCGTCTAACACCAGCAACGTCCGTGGGTGGCTCCAAGTTGCGTAGGGCTTCGAGTTTGCTGGTACTCGGCGAGATACCGTTGGCATCGATGATTACACCCAGAAACTCTACTTTGTCTTGACCGAAGCAGCACTTCGACTGTTGAGTTTAATTCCGACTCTCCTCAGACGTTCAAGAACCTCCACAAGTCGCTTGTCGTGCTCTTCACGGTCTTTTCCAAAAACCAGGATGTCGTCGATCATGTTGACGACGTACGGTTGTCCTTCGAGAATGCGAGCCATTTCTCGCTGAAAATACTCCGGTGCCGAGGTCAGGCCGAAAGGTAGACGACAGTAGCAGTAGCGTCCGAATGGCGTGATGAATGTGGTGTACTCTTGGCATTCTTGGGACAATCGCACTTGGTGAAATCCTGCTGTCGCGTCGAGTTTGGAGAACACCTTTGCGTCGCCCAGTTACCCGAGAACCCATTCGACCGTTGGAAGCACGTGCCTTTCCCGGAGAACTTCCTTGTTGAGCTTTGTCAAGTCCACACATATTCGGATGCCACCTGATGCCTTCGGTACTGCAACCCGACCTGCACACCACAGCGTCGGCTTCGTAATGCGCCTGATGACGCCTTGTTTTTCCATCTGGTCCAGCTCTTGCTTCACCTGGTCGTACATAGGAATCGGAATTCTGCGAGGTACACTGAGCGCAAATGGCTTGGCATTTGGCTTGAGCCTAATAGTGTACTCCTCCCCTACGGTACCAAGTCCATCGAAGATATCCTGGCTAAGGGTGGCGTCACTTGATGAGCTGGCTGGCTTTTCAGGTCGCTGTGCGGCGTCGACAAATTTCACAACTCCCAATGCGAGTATAGCAGGGTAGCCTAGCAGAGGCGTAGACTGCGACGGCATGAAATACACTGGCTGTACGCAGGTGCGGCTCTTCCACTCCAACGTAGCTCTGAATTGGCCAGACACATTCAAAGGATAATTTCCAGGACCTGTTAGATGACCCTCCGGTTTTTCGAGTTGAGACGGTACTCCCGGAAAAGTGCTTGGAACGACGGTAACTTCCGCTCCTGAGTCGACTTTGAACTTGAGCGGGACGCCGTTCACGTGAACCCAAACGAACTTGGCGTTTGCTTCACGACTGGTCCTGACAGCATGCATCTCGATGGCATGTGACTGTCGGCTGTGCGAACGCTGCTTGGCTAAGCAAACTCCTTGAAAGTGCCCTTTCTTTTTGCAAAAATTGCAAACGGCTTTCTTGGCAGGAGAAAATTCCCGCTGATGCACTTCACGTCCACAGAAGTGACACGATCCGTGCTTTGCGTCAGAAAAAGGGGTTTCTCTTGATGCTGACGTTCGCTTATGGGATTGCCTTTTCGCTGGCATGTGCTTCGCTGCATCAACGGCGCCAGGTCCAGATAACTGGTTTGCGCGTTCACATTTTTCTCTTTCGGCATCTTCGTGCAGCCGTGCATGCAGGAGCGCTTTGTCCAGCGTCAAGTCAGAGGTGCGGCAGAGTTGTTCTGATAACCTGCTGTCCAACAAGCCGACGATAAATCGGTCTCGAACGAGCCTATCCTCTACGGACGCTGAGCCATAGTTGCATCTTTTGACCATGTTTCGCAACGCAGAATAAAAAAGCATCGACGCTTTCGTCTGCTTGCTGCGTCCGTTTGTGAAAACGATAACTCTCGTGAACTTCGTTTAGCGGGTGAACAAAATACGAGGTGAACTTGCTTTTCACAACGCTGTACGACAGAGTTTCTTCGGCCGTCAAGTTGAAAGACGCTAGCACGCGTCGAGCTTGAACACCCATGCAGTAAAGAAGCGTTCGTACCCGAACCTCGTCGGTAGCTCGGTGGATTCCAGTAGCATAGGCATAGTCCTCGAACTGCTCAATCCAGGTGGACCACGCACTTGGGTCGTTGAAGTCGAAGTTCGGTGGCTGTTGGAGTCCAGGTACCCCGGCAAACGCAGCGTCGGGCTTGTCCGCCTTTACAGAGAGCGAACGGCGGCCACTTCTGACACCATGTACGGTACCGGTAGCTGACAGACGCTAGGCGCGTCTACACAAGTGACTCCGATCCATGATGACCGAACGAATGCCCATTGCTTTACTCCCTTCAACCATATATAGAAAGCATGGCGCGTAGCGCCCTCTACAGTTGCTACAGTTCCCCGCCATCTGGAATGACCCAATGAAAGTCCCATCCCCGGAACATCGAAACGTGTGTTTGGCATTATGTTCCCGCAATGTCAAAATTTCCCTGGTGTGTACAATCGTCCATGCAGGCTCTACGTTTTGTTCTAAGAGTGCATTTATTACACCACTCACGAAACATCTGCAAAAAGCATTCATAGAAAGTTTTTTGCTGTGACAATATTTTGTGTCACCAGTAGAACTTATAAATATGGATAAAATGCATTCCCTTTCCTGAAGCGCGGGTGTTTAGTACAGTGGGTGATCACTGGCCTTATGATCGTAATGCCATGGGTCCGAGACTTGCAGTGCCGAAAAAGTTAATTCTGTTTTATAGATTTCTTCATGTCACCGATGTTGAAAACCAGGAAGGGGAGCCGAGGTAGAGAACGTCTTGTTTATTGACGCTGAGTAAAAACTGGAAAATGGAATGCGGGCGCGCGCTCGGGCCGCTTTTGCTTGTCACTCATTCGTCCACTCTCCTCTTCACAAGCATCAGAGGGCAACAGAGGGCCAAATACACAGGTTTCTCTCAGTTTCATACCAATGCTTAGCCATTTAAAAATCTTCTGCATGGCTAGAACTAATGATGCCCAAAGCAATGTTTGTATTATGATTGATAGTTACTTAAATCGAGGCCTTCGTCTGTATTTTATTATGTAACATGGCGCAGGACACCGCAAGCACATCTTTACTGCTGCACGAAATACTGACGCGGAAATACACTTACAGCTTGGCCACTTCGTCCACTTAAAAACCTTATTTTGCTAAGGCCGAGGCTGTTCAACCCAGCCCTCATTGTACTAGTCGACAACCAGAAGAGCAGCGTACGGCTTCCTGTTAATGCAGACTACATTTGTATTTGGACGCCAGATGTGATACGACTTCGGCTTCTCCTCAGAAGGCAGCCACAACGATATTACGCTATCTTTGTAAAAAAAGGACTCGGCGTCTCATGTGGAAAGTGTGCAGGCGTGGCGTCCGCCAGGCAGCCAATGTCGGCTTCTGGCATGCCAATTAATGGACAACCAATATGCTCCATCAGGAGACACAGGCTCTTGGGGCTAATAAATAATAGAGATCTGTATTGAGCCATGCACGTAAACAATCATCAAACAAAGGCATCTGCCACATGTTGAGGTTCATTCTAGGAAAAAGTAGTACCTACTGTCTAGTGATGCATGAAAGCTTCTACAATGTCTATTCGTGTTTGGCAGCTACAGCACCGTTTGACGTGGATGCACTCATGTTGACGGCATGTCTCTATCGTGACGACTAACGCCCATGATCATGATTAGGCCGTTGTGGTAGCTGACGTTGTGAATATATATTTGGACAAAGGAAATCGTGAATCCCGCGTAAGGATGATATCAACACGCTCATAATCAACATTGGTAGCCGGTATGCACTTCTTCAAAGCGTCGTCAATTAAGAAAAGAAACGGCACGGTGTGCGCTTTCTAGCAATGGGTGACCGACGCCTGCGCTCATTCATACACTGCCACACACTGCACTTCAGCAACGTAGAGGTTCGTAGCCTGAGCCTCAAACGCGTGCGCCTCGCTAGCCTCTGTCTCGCAGGCGCTGGTCTCGCAGGCGCTGGTCTCGCTCCACCAAGGCACGACATTCGCCCGCCGAAATCGCGTCCTTTCTGCAACGCGTATAGGGCTGACGCGCTGGAGTTTTGAGTACTGTGGCGGAGCCTGGTGGCGTGCGCCGAAGTTGCTTGGGTAGTCAGAAATGGACGCCGACCGGCGAGTTACGCAGTTCTCAGTTGCTTTCAGCGTTTTACTTAACTTTGCGCCTAGTCTTCAGGCTCAAAAAGTGCTTAAAACGTACGCAGGAACTTGTCCGCTATGCCTGCAGAGTCTGACATGTTTGACGAGCGATTCCTGCTTCAACAAACCGTGCCGAAAGCAGGTGGTCCGGGCGACGGCTCTGAGCAGCGCGCGGTACCGAAGCGCGGTCGCCGCCGTTATTGTTGCGTGGTTAATTGCCTCGAAAGTGGGGGTAAGGATCCTAATGTGCGGTTTCCCAGGCAGCACACAACGTCGGGCCGATATTGGTTTTACGGCGGCTGTGCGCGGCCCCACCTCGGGCCAGCATTGCCAGCCTGACGCCGATATCGGCGGAGCCGATGGCTTTTGCCGGCAAAACTGGGCCGATTTCGCCGCCTTACAGCCGATGTTGGTCTTTCACAGGCAACATTGGGCCGAGTTATCCGGCCTTCTGCCGTCTTCCCGCCGATATCGGCTTAGCCGATTTCTTTCACCGGCAACATTGGGCCGAGTTTGCCGGCGTTTTGCTGTTCTTCCGCCGACATCGGCCGAGCCGATGGTTTTCACCGGCAACATTGGGCCGAGCATGCCGTCATTCTGCCGTGCTTCAGCTGACATCGGCGGAGCCGATGGTTTATCTACGATGTTGGAACTTTCTTGTCTCCCTTCAGACAGTTATACATGCCCTGTTGAGAACGTCCTCCTGCGTCGCTCCAAAAGTCCTCGTCACCGACAGAGGTACGGCTTTTACGGCAGAGCTAGCGCAAACCATCTTGAAATAGAGCCACACAAGTCACCGACGGACATCACCCGCAGGCGAATGGCCTTACCGAGCGGGTAAATGAAACCCTCGCCGACATGCTGGCAATGTACTGTACGTCGAACACATGGCATGGGACGCCATAATATCTTCCACACATAACCTGAAGTTAACACGGCGGTGTAAGAAACGGCGCACATATGACGCTGTTCAAACTAGTTCACGGAAGCCCCTCAACGACGCTGGACGCCGTGTTGCCGGCCGTCAGTGACGAGAATAACCTGGACGTTGCGCTCTACCTTTAGCCCGCCCAAGAAGCCCGGCAGCTCGCCCGCCTAGGATACAGTCGTAATGCAATAGAGCATTAGGCGCTTGAGTATTTGTAGCTTAAGCTGTAGAATAACGCTACATGGATTGCTGTACTAGCACAAATAACAAAGTTCAAATATTGTACCGTGCTAATGCCGCACGTACGAGTCGGAGTACGAAGTATCGCCGACTGATTAGCTTGCATTCTCTTATTCGTTTCTGCTATGACAATGACTAACAACTATCACTAGCACAGTCAGTTTTCTACCAAAAAAGGTGGTCTTTAGAAGAATAACTGACTGAAATTAGATGGCTACTTCGTTGACCAGTTGTTCAACGCTATCAAAAATGTTGAAACGTTATAACACATACCATTAACCTCATGGGCGAAATTCGAAGTACTTCTGTTTCGTAAATGTTTTTGCCACTGGTCGGCCGACTTCGCTAATGTATCCAGCATCAAAATTCACCCAAACATTCCCGCACGAATGCTTTTAGCGGAAGAAGTCATGTGAATACTAATTCTGTGCATAAATCGAGCCTGTCATCATATTTATAGCGCTATATCCTTTCAGCCGCTGAATGTGTGCCGCCAGCGCTCATATAATACACGGACAGTTTCCGATCTCTGTGTTTACACATATTTACTCATGCGCGTGTTTGGGTGGAGCGTAACAAGCGCATTTGCTTCAGTGATGTCACATAATTTTACTTTATGAAAACAGCAAAAGCTCAGCAAGGCGTGTTACTGAGCTAGTTGGTTCATTACTTGAGAAAAATAGGTATGATGCAAAAAATACCGGGCGAAGTGAAGACACGTTTTGTCGTTTGAGTGTTTACAAATCAACTAGCCCGCTGACCATCTTTAACGAACTGACAAACACGTGTTTGCCACGTGTTTTCAGTTCGCATTTGCACTTCGTTGCCGTCCATTTTGCGATATACATATCTTTTTCAAGCAAAAATCTCGCTCAACGATTGCTTCCCACGTGCTTTGAGAAACAGTCGCATAAAATTATTATTATGGCACGTGAAATACGATGAAAAATGCGGCTCCAACGTGGTGTACGCAAAGTTTTCATGAAGCGACATGTGGCAACAAGTGATGCATTGAAAATTCGACGAACGCCTTTCTCAAACGGCATGCCCATAGACATGCTGGGGGGATCGCACACCATTGTGGTAGGCTGAGCCGTGCTTTCAAGAAGGGAGAATTCGCATTTTTTTTTCGTCTTCTTCGACCTCTAGCCCCCCCCCCCCCCTCCCTCCCTTCCTTCCCCTCGTTCAGCGTCATTGTCACGAAACTCGCTTGACCAGGCAGGGTAGGGTAGCCGTCCAGACGGAGGGACAATCGTAGCTGCGGGAGCAGGTTTTTTTTCACTCCGACCAGCAGAATTCTTCAAGAAGTGCGGTGTGTGGACATGTGTGGTGGAAAGTCAAAATCGTGCACGAGACGGATACGCGGCAGGATTCCGGCATTGTTTTCGGCAGAGATCACCGCGGCGAGAAACCAGTGGCCCCCTGCTTCCATGTTGAATTCGCTCACCTCATATAAGGCCGCGTCTTCACTGCTGTTACGTGTCATCAGATTTTTGTTCTCTTCTTATCGCGTATTCTCTATTGACCATCGTGTTTTGTGTATTCTGATATGGTGCGCTCGCATTTTTTATTCGCTCGTGTTTTTAGCGATCCAACGGGCACACGTGAGTGGTTTTTATGCACGATTCCTTTCTGTTACAACCTTACCTTTAGATTAGGAATGCGTGCGTGTCTATCTTGTTTAGATGTAGAGTTCAAGGGATAATGTGGTACCGCTCGCAATGTTTCTCGAGTCGCGTGCAGCAGTTTATCCATCTTTTTGGCCCTTAAGATATCACTGAAAAAATTGCAATTCCCGCTTAAAGGATAACGCTAATTTATTTGCCAGTCATGTGTTGCGAATGCCTACCGTTCCTAGGTGAACTTAATAAACGTGGGGGGGGGTGCTCCTCTGCTCGTAATTAGCTCACGCGTATACACAATCTTCTAGTCTAGTTGCCACTCTTAATATCGCTTTTTCGGTAAGCCGCCTAACATTATCTTTCTTTTCTTCGGGTCCGTCTTTAATCCTACTTTAATGCTGCCTTCGTTTACATCTCCAGAATTTTTTTCGTGATTCGGCACTGTCGTTACTGAAAAACGCGATATCGTCCACAAAACGCAAGTAGCTAAGATATTCTTCGTTAATCCTCATTCCTATTTTTGCCCGTTCGAGTTCTTTCAATATTTATAGTGAATGTGCCGCGCATAACGTTGAAGAGATTGTAACTCTTCGCATAGGCGTGCGCACAGTGGGGCAGCGGGCGGCCGGCCCCCGTAGTCACTTAAGAAGAGGTGGGCGCAAGGTCTGCCAAACACATTGACTTAATAGGGAGGGGGGGGGGGCGCCGCGATGAACCTTCGGCCCCCCAACCCCTCTGAAGGGGAACCCTGCTCACGCCTATGATTTTGCGCTTGATCCCATTCTCGATTAGGATTGTCCTGCTTTTTTTTTAGGAATACGGTGGCTGTGGGGTTGTTTTAGATGTTGGCTACGGTATCTATAGATTTTTAGATATTCCTTTATGGCATAATTATTCCGGAACTGCTGGCGTGTGTTCATATCTGTGAATAAATTTGTGTTTATCACCTTGCAAATGTGTTGCTCCTTAATTTCTACGCATGCGTAGTTGGTGCAGCAGGCCTTTCATCAATTTAGTTGTGTTGGAGACAATATTGACTTTCGTTCTCGGCCTTGCACGGTTCGACAGAATTGTGGGTCTTAATCGCACACTATGACATCAGTGGAGCAATCGTTCTAATTAAGCAGCATTTTTCGAATATGGCACCAATGGCAGTCGATGAATGTCGTTGGGCCGCGAATAGTCTATTTTAGCGCTGCTGACTTACAGTACAGTAACCACAGAAATACCGAACTGCCGTGGTCGGCACGCAGCCATTTTACTTTATAACACATGTATCAGCCTGCCTGATCAGGTTAGTTTACGCATCGAGCAACTACCGCCGGTGTCTCCATATAAACTAGCTACGTGCCGACCACGACGGTACAGTACTACCGTACTTAACGCACTGTAAGCCACCACTGCTAAAACATAATAACGGGTGTAAACGGTCACGCCGGCGGCTACCCGACGTCGGCGGGGCCGACACCGCGCCAGCATCGGCTAGCATACATAGGCCCAATGACGGCTTGCCATCATCGGCTGAATAACGGCAGGCCCGTCTCGGACCGACGCTGGCTAGCCCACGTCGGCCCGAAGCCGGCAAGCCCGCATCGGCCCAAAGGCGGCTAGCCGACGTCGGGCCGATGCGGGTGAAAGTAGCGCGAGCGTGATTTGCCGACATGGGGCCAATATTGCTGCCGTCATTTGCCGACGTTGGGCCGAGATCGGTCCAATGGCGGCGTGCTGCCTGGGACACGCGCACGAGCACACACACACGCACGAGCACACACACACATAAGCACGAATGCGCGAGCAAACACACACACGCACACACACACACACACACACGCACGCACGCGCGAGCACACACACACGCGCGCACGAGCACACACGTGAGCAAACATGCGCATGAGCACACACGCGCGCGCGCACACATACACGCACGTGCGAGCACACACACACACGCGAGCACACACACGCTCGCGCACGAGCACACACGCGCGCGCGCACACATACACGCACACGCGAGCACACATACACGCACACGCGAGCACACACACACACGCGAGCACACATACACGCGCGCGCACACATACACGCACGCGCGAGCACACACGCGCGCACGAGCACACACGCGAGCAAACACACACGCGCACACGCACACGCGCGCTCGCGCGAGCACACAAACACGCACGCACGCGCGAGCACATACACACACGCGAGCACACACACACACGCGCGCACGAACACACACGCGAGCGAACACACACGCGCACGCGCGAGCACACACACACACGCGCACGAGCACACTACACGCGCACGAGCACACACACACACGTACGCACGCACACACAGGGAGTGGCCGGTATCAAGAGCGACTCGAGATAAAGACGTCGCGACAGTCATTTTTCTCTAGCGCGAGCACGTGCCACGGAGAAAGAAGGCACGTGCCTTCCCCCAGTCGATTGCGTGTCCCCTGAAACGTGCTCAGCCAAAGCACCGGATTTAACCATTTATTTTTTCACGTCATAAACGTCCTTTTGTGTGTGTGTATTAAATGTTTACTTCGGTCGGCGCAGTGCCTCGGGTTCGCTACATTCAGCTACACACGGAAGGATGCTGTGATTTCCTTTAAGACACTTAAAACTATACTTAAAACGCACTCTTAACGCCATTTCATTGTCTTTCGGGTACTTAAAGCTTTATTCATTTCGGTAGCGCAAAACAATTAAAGACAAGAGAGGACACGTAGACAGGACGGGCGCTAGACATCAACTGACTTTACTGCAAGGAAACACACAAAAACCCGTTGCACAGGCGCGACGCGCTACATCACTCTACGAGGGATTTTTTTTTCTTTTAATGTGTCTAATTTTCTTTGCGCTACCGAAATGAACACCAGTGATCACAACCAACTAGCCCGCATTACCGCCTTAAACCCTCACTCGTCCACCTAAAACTACCGCAGCAGAGTTTGAAGCATGGCGAAAAGTTGAATTAGCCGACACGTTGCGTATAGACGCCACGAAATATCATGTACCGGTGACAAGGACATGACAAACAGCCCAGACTACCATTGACAGGAGCGAGTTACTGCGCACGCAGAGCTCGTCTGGGCAAAGCTGATCTGGGGCACTTTGTTTATGCCGCCTACAGTAGTTCACACCGTGATTGCAGCCTTCATCGAGCGTGTTGAAGCTATCAAGACGGCGACAACAAGAAGGGTTAAACTTCTGTCCTTCATCTCTTCTCACATAAACCTGTATGATAACGAATGGTCTTAGTCGGATGTTTGATAATAATATACGCCCAAACACTCATCTTGTAATGTCAAACGCAGAGCAAATACTGCCAATAACAATGCATTAAATAAAAGTATGACACGATTTATTAAAAACATAAAAGTATGACACGATTACATAAAAGTATGACACGACCCATCTCGTACAGTAGCGTAAGCATGAGCATGACTTCAGGCAAACACGCGACATAACTACATATACACAAGCAAATAACGTACTGAAGAGAGAATATTGCTTACCTGCAAATCACATTTACTGCGGTCTTCGGGCAACGTAACAACGGATGCAACCCGCTCGACAATTGCGAGT
>NW_023615751.1:0-50244 GCF_013339695.2 Rhipicephalus sanguineus
TTTCTGTGTTTATCTCAAGGAAATACAAAAAGTGCACAAGAACAAGTGTCCAGTAGAAGGTAATGCCACGTGAACTATGACATGAACTCCATCTACAGCACATAAAATTTAGGTACTATACTCCTTTTATTTAGAGTGTCCAGTATACAGGGCAGACTGGATGATGCCTGTATATCAGCTTGAGGGAACAATAGTTTGCTGAAAAATTGTGCAATAGACCTTTCTCAAGCATGGAAGCGCCACCAACAGGCTCGCAAGCACTCACAGGAAAAGTGTGTACGCTGCATCAACTGCCGAGATGAGTGCATGGGCGTCACACTTTAGCTTTCCGCCTGCGCCGTGGCAGCACTTCTCAGGTCAAGTGAATTGCGCCGGGTGCAACATATTTCTGCATAATTCAATGATGATTTCTGTGTTTATCGATAGCTACGACTTCCATCAGTCTGTGATTCCGCGTGCCCCTGATGGACCAGCTAGGCAGTTTAGAAGCATCGTTATTTTTTTTGGAGCCGTATGCCATATATTACAAATAAACAGGTACAGCATGGTTTCCTAGATGAAGTCCACGGGCTGGTCAAGGCAATTCACGGATACTCTTGCAATCTACGTCCACCAACACTGTAGTGAATCACAGGGTGAGGTTCTGATTTTAGAGATTATGTGAGAGTACAGTCGGCATTTAGTAAAATAAGATGCACTATTAGACGTCAGCGTGTGGCTCCCACCTCAGGTAAGAAAAGTTAAGCTTCTATCATACTTTATTGACAAGGCTGCAGGTGTAGCATTTTGAAAACGCCGGTTGCGTTCTTGCATCTTGGCTCACAGGTGGCCATACCATGAAGAGGTATAATCCTGAGCAATACGAGATGGAGCACTGAATTAACCTTTTAAAGGCCATAGCGGCTAAATGCAGTTGGCAAGTGCAAAAGTGTTTATGACGCTCAATGCGCAAGTGGAAAGCCGTCTCGAACAATTCAATGCATCACGTTTATATCAGTACATTACAAGTAATCGTTGAATAAACATGAATTCGATATTCCAGTTCATGTTGCTCATGATAGCACGCCTTGACGGTACCAGCACACGGTAACACACACGCCACGTAACTGCTATATCTAATACACATTCACTTGGTAATGCCTACACTGACTGCATTGTTCCCTTCACATTTCATGCACAGAGATACATGCAAGAATGATCATGAAGCTGCAACATGTTCCTTTTGTTTCATGCTCCCAGGGTGCAAACAACTAGCAGGCGACCGAACAACTGGCTCGCTTTACGTGCACACTTTTCCTATAGTTCTCCGCGTGCCCGCAGGACGCTCTCGTATTGCTGAAGAAGGCCTACTACAAAATTTTCTCAATTTTCAAGACCACAGTAGTCTTACACTATTTAGTGCACTACAAAAAAGAGCTGTGAATCAAAGGCTCAGCTACTCTAAGTGTTCCATGCTGCTGAAAAGAAAAAGCTGGAAGGCACTTAAGCTTCGTCTGGAGAAGGGAAGTGATACAAAAACCAGACCCCATTTGCATTGCTTTCTCAATCGCCAGCCTGGCTTCGCTTCGCGATGCACACCATGCCACAAGGAAAAGAACGTCTCTGCTAGTTGCATGGCCAGTTATAACTATCCTAGAATGCCTGTTTCAAGTAAAGTTGAGTAGTGCCCGCTACGCCATAATTTTTTCCTTTTACGAATTAGCGACGTACCCTATACACGTGCATAAGGCAACACGTCATCCTACGCAGATGCTCACGTTGTTGATGCTTTTGCCGATGATGATTATTAAATGTGTGAGCACTTTTAATGGATGCACCTTTAAACCATTCACTCACTGCACAATTCGCATGTCTTGATGCCTGGCGTCATTCTACACTTCTGCCCCGCAACGTCACTTGCGTTAACGAGACTCCTCGCACTACATTACATTCATATAGGTTTTTTGGGGGGGGACAGTTCCAAGCATTGGCATGGGCTCGATTCCCACTAATGCTGAGGTTTCTTAAGATATTTATTTATTTATATCCATCCCCAATTTTTCCTCATGGTCAATACAGATTTTTCTCTCACAGCTAATGACACCTACATAGATGCCGGAATTTCTGTGAAAAGAGCTGTTTAACGCAACCGCGTTGAAAGGCTTTTTTTGTTAGACTTCTTATACGGTCACATATATGCCTACTGCCTTGCAAAATGGCTGGTTCTGTAATGATAATTGCTGTAGTGAATGAAGGGAATTTCTGAAAGAAATTTATATGTTTGTGAATTTTTGGTATAATTTTGAGATGTTTGTGCGGACTTGTGAGAATGAGGACGACGGCGACATGAAGGCGAGCCAGGGGCAGGTGGCACGAGCGGCGGCGGCACAAGAGAAAAGAAGACGAGAAAGAAGAGAGGCGCGTGTGGAACGCGCAGAGGGCTGAGCGAAGCAAGCCGAAGGGCACGCCGGACCAGGGCGCTGTCCGAGAAGTTGTCGTGGCCGTGCTCAGCGAGGACTGGGTTTTCCTGGTGTTTCGGGCGTTGGCGGTGGCTCCAGCGAGGACGTGCCGGATCAGGGCGCTGTCCGGGGAGCTCCTCCTGCCTGTTCTCGGTGAGACCTGTGTAGCCGAGCTACCTGCCTGAGGCTACTGGTACAGGGCGCGGCTCCTGCTGTGTCGGCGGGCAGGCGTCACGAGTTCCTGAACACCGTCGCCACCTGAGACGGCGCAAGGCCGTGATCAAGCGGGAGGCCTTCCGGAGGCCTTGTCTTCCTGATGTAAGGCACACGGGACGTGTCACCTGCGTGCCTGGGCTTGCCTTCAACGACACTCGTCGCCGCATGTGGACTGACCCTCGTTAAGGCAACGTCGTCTACGAGTCGTGAGACTTCGTTTTCTTGCTACCTTGAACGGACATTCCGCGGTTAAGTCTTTCAAATTAATTTATGTGCGTTTATCTCCGTGCTTGTTTTTCGTCATCATCCCTAGCATAACTTGTCCCTATAAATGTTGATCGAAACTCATTCGTGCGTATTCTATTGTCGCCCGTCCCGTTGAGCCACGCACTCGCAAACGTGACGAACCACCACTCGGTCCTTACAATTGCACTTTCATTGCCAATGCAGTTTCTTTTGTTGCATTACACTGCTTATTTGTTTTTTTTTTTCAAATTTGAAGCATCCGGTACCTTAAAATATATTCCTAACACCAAGGTATTTTCTCTAAGGTAATCATTTGTGCATTCTGAGGGGTATAAGACAACAAACCATTTTTTATATTGCTTTTCTGTAATAACCTTCAGAGGCAACACTGATGATCGTCCCTCCCTTAGACCTTGCCTTTATTTAAAATGTTGCGGCAGCGAGTCACGGGCTACTACAATATATCATTACATTACAACTTATAGCCATGATGATCTGCACAATGTGTTTACAAGAAATAGATTTTATTGGGGCAAAAGCATGCCGCAAGGAAGCCAGAAATACTCTAAACAAACAAAAAAAGACCAAAAAAATTCACCACTGACTCACAAATCACACACAAGTTTAAACATAAAGTTCTGCTAAACACACTCACTGCATCTGTACCTCCAAGCAACTAAACATGTGCTTCATTGATTTCAAATACAAAATTAGGAAAGCATGTTCAGCAAGGCACTGATGTAGGGAAAAAAACTACTAGCTGCTCAGCACAACCTTTCAGGAAAGAAGACATTAGTCTAATGACAGGCTTGCCATTATAAAAATATGGCACATACGGTGTACAATCAAGAAGATCTGATGCCTGCACTAACACTGCTTCATCACTCTGTTCTTGTAACGTATACAAGCAAAGACTTGGCTCAAGATATGCGAATTTGCACTGAACAAGAAACAGATACTTGCCATCATGCTTGAACATGCCGACAATGCAACAAAAAGTCACATCATAACGTGTCCCCGAAATAAGAATGTAGTCATCGCATGTGTACACAAAGCCATTTATCGTAGCTTTTTTCAATGATGTGCTCTTAGGCAAAGCTATGTTGCCCACTCGGGACAGCATGGTTGACCGCTCTGAGATGCTCATATCTGTGAACTCCTCAGGCTGCAAAGCAAACGAGCCTTTTGCAGCCTGAAAAGCTTGAGACAATTGGTGACGTTCACTGAGAGTTTTCGTTATATTCTTAAAGTTTCTGGTACTACGTGTACATTCCTTGAAACACTTTTGCTTACTTTCAAATTTCAAAGTACAAACATGGGAGAGAGGGCCGAACTGTTGGATAAGTTCACTGTAATGAAGCATATAATGATGCTTTGGCCTAATCTTGTGAAGAGGAAACAGGGCGCTCCTAGACGTTATGTAATCCTCAGTCAATATTTTAAGGTGAGCAACTTGGGCAGCTGTTATCTTTGGTGCCATAAGAAGGTCAACAATGTTGGCCAATAAAACCACAAGTTTCCAGATGGAATCAGTCACATCTAAAACCTTTGTGCCCACGTAGAGTGGCAAGAGTCTCAAGAAAGTCCAGTTTTGGATTGCGTGGCCTACAAGCCTCTGAACCGGAAGGGTGGGTACTTTTGCTGGTTTGTTGTGCATATCATTGGTGGAGTATTTCATAGATATAATTCTGTTATTGAGATAGTCGTATGTGAACCAGTTTTTGTTTTTTACGAAATAGTAATACACAGTACCAGGCCATGACGAACGACACTTTCAAATAGTTCATGTGCAACTGCAGGGTGGGAGGCCAGCGTTGCAGACATGATAGTGCTTCAACACATGAAATAGAGATATTGCTACAATACCAAAAGTCATGGATCCAGTGCCGGCCTTTTCAAGACGTTTGAGAGATTCACTGTAGTTTTCTACTGTACGCCTTGCATCTATCGCATGTGGTTCTGCTCAAACTCGCACCGTGTAATTAAGCAATACCGACGAAGTAAGCAGAAGAACTGAAGTTTTGCGTGAACCCTCAACAACATGGCTGGCAATGTGGTCACCTGCTACAAAGTTTAGCCTCACAGTATGCTGAGCTCGATTATTGTCACTCCTGATTTTTCCAAAAGAACCATGCCATCTGTTAGGGGCCTAAGCACTTCAGTAAGACCAAACTCTCTGACACCTTTTTGGCGGAAGAGCATAACCAGCTGTATATTGTTAACACGTGACCGGTAATACAATGGCAAGTTGTGGAGTGTCATATACACACCGAGAAGTTTAAAATTTCTCTTTGAAGATCGCAAAGGATACACAATCTCAAAATCATCAAGATACAAAATAATTCCGATTTCATTTTCAGCCATGTTCCGAAGGAATGGCATACCTGGGAGTCGTCACAGAAGGTTTCATCAACAAAGCTCTTACCACCAAAAGGCAAAGAGGACATCAAAAAGTGCACAAGACCTTCTATAGGAACATAGTGATACGCAGACATTTGGTTCTGCTTGTTATGTCCTAATAGAAGCTCAGTCGGTCTGAGGAAGCAAAACCTTTCTGAGGAAGCAAAACCTTTCTTTGTAATATTTGTGACGACAGTAGGTTGACCTGAGCGTATCAGAGTGAAACTTCAGAAGATCTTCAGAAAACATGACTGAACATCAGGTAGTAGGTCACTTAGCACCTTCCTTGCAATTTGTTGCAGAAGAATCTGCTTATTTAGACTGTGCAGATTTTGTATTTCTTTAACAATATTCTGAACAGTTGTAGCAGATAAGTGGCTGCGCGATTCTAACTTAAGTAAAAGAGTGAAAAATTATCTATGAAAAGGTGTTATTCTATCCTTACACATAACTTGGGCTGCATCATCCACATGCTCACTTTCAGAAGTACACGGAAAAGAATCTGACTGTAGTTTCCATGCTTCTGTCTAAACATTGTGAGCACTCAGCCTCGTCAGCGACATGAAACTTGCAGAAGTTTAATTTTACAGGCAATGGTTGCATTATTTTTGAACCCTGGTTCCATGCCTCCACCTGTAGGTCCATAGCACAGCAACACATCTTTTCCTGACGCTGGATACCTGCTTACATGTGTCCTAAATGATGCGGGCAGAAGTGGACACACTTACACAATGAGGAAAAGGGCAAGTAACGGCATCTGTGTTGCCATCAAGAGTGCTCAGCAATGTGCGAAACTAGTTCTGACGGCGGTCGCAACTAGTGTCTTGTCCCACGATGACACAGGCACAACAGTCCCAACATCCTCCCTTTCATGGCTGGCTGTCTTATGGTGCCTTAAAACATGACAACGCAAACTTGAGTAGCTTTTAAGAACAACACCACATGACTCTGAGGGGCAAATGGCTCGATTAACAATGCTGCTATGGAAACGAAAATGGTCAAAGTATGTCGCTAATGTTGGAAGATGTGCGCAGAGTCGACAGGTGGTCATCACTACTTGGGGATGTCAAGGCTTGTTTATCTGCCAGTCTCGAGAATGCCTTGCATCAGCTGCATTGCAGGAAGGGCTAATCAGTGAACAGAATTACTAGGAAACGAAGTACGCATACTGTTTCTGCCCAAACAGAACCTTTTGCTATTATCTCAGAAAACAAGTACAATAAGTGAGAAATCAAGGCCCAGCCACGATTTCCCAGCAAGGCGGGGAGCGGGTGGTTGAAAGTGATTTCAAAATTTCGAAGTCTTTTCATACTCCAAACTTGTTCACTAACAGCTTGTGCTACATGCGCTTTCCTCTTTTCCCTTTGCAGGGAGACTACAGGTGCACCACAATTTTTTTTAGTCCTTCTAAACAAATAACAATATAGTGGTTTTAAGTCAGGAACGACACTTATTTCTGCAACCCATAAGAGAAAAGGGCGCAGTATTATAGGGGTAGGAGTGGTGAAAGAAGAGGTCACCTTCTTGAAAAATGAGCACCCACACCACCAAGAACCAGCTCGGGGTACCTCTTCTGAATTAGAAAAAGCAATGGGAGCAAGACCGCACTGGAAATTTACCCAGTGTTGTATTTTTTGTATTGGAGGCAAACGCTCTAGCAACTCAATATGATTGTACCTCGCAAATAGAATGAGGAGAGAACACAACACAGGCACTGAGTGTTTGCTGTCTGTGCGTACATATGGCATCCGTGTGATTATGCCGATATTGAATTGCTAACTCGCCACAAGACACTACTTTACTAGCTGGGTCATTCATGCCAACTGTCCCAGTCTGGGCGCTCGACAAAAATCGATTTCTCTGAAAAAATCTGAGAAATTTAGACACATATAGACAATATTCTACAGTATTTCCGAAAATATTTTGAGCGATAAAAATTTTCGGGCACGTGAGCGCCATTGGAACTTTTCGATATGGTGGAAAACCAGGTACGAAAGAAATATTTGCTATAAATGTACCGTTTCACGCATTCGTTAGAAACTTGCTTTTGTGTTTTTAGAGGCATCGCGCTCTTATTATAGGACAGTTGCATGAGTTTCTTTATATTTTTCACTCCTGTGCGCGGTAAGTAAAATTGAGTAAGTTCCTGCGTTTTCGGGAATCTTTTTACAAAAGACGATTGTAGACCAAATACATCAATATTTTTATAGAACTCTCCATAAAACGTACTTTCTTCTAAAGTTTTTGTTTTGTCCTTGCGCGGCGCACAGGTTCTAAAATAAAATCCTGAACTTGGAAAAACGCTACATTGGCCTATGTTCAGACGTTTGTAGCACCCTAAGGTGGTCCAAGAAAAATAAGCAGGAAAAGCGCATTACGATTGAGAATCATAACATCTTTGTCCCCAAAAGTTTAATCGAAGTAGTTTTTGTTATAGTCAAGAAAAAAGTTTTGTCCCGTCATTGCATTATTGCATTATTATATTTGTCATTGCATTATTATATTTTGTCCCGTCATTGCATTATTTTTGCTATGGGAGCAAAACAAAAACTTTAAGAGATAGTACGTTTTATGGAGAGGTCTAAAAAATAATTGATATATTTGGTCTACAATCTTCTTTTGGAAAAAAATTCCCGAAAAAGCAGCAACTTACTCCATTTTACCAACGCGCCGAGGAGTGAAAATATAAAGCTACTCTAAGCAACTGTCCTTAATAAAAGCGCGATGCTCTGAAAACACAAAAAAGCAAGTTTCGGATGAATGCGTGAAATGTTCTATTTATCGCGAATTTTTCTTTCGTACCTGGCTTTTCAACATATCGAGAAGTTCAAATGGCGCTCACGTGCCCGAAAAATTTTTTGCCGCTCAAAGTATTTTGGGAAAATACTGTAGAAGTCATGTCTATATGTGTACTAATTTTCTCAGAGTTTTTCACAGAAATCGATTTTTGTCGAGCGCCCAGACTGGGACAGTTGACGTGGAACGACCCAGCTACTTTCACCACCGTGGCAATCAGCAAATAACCTCGGTCAGACTAACAGAACGAACTATTGTTCCCATTCAATACTCTGCCCCCAACGTTCCGTTTCCTCATTTTTTCTTTATGCTGCAGTGCATATCCGTCCCTCTTCTCCCTGGTCCCCATTACTGCACATGACTGTGAGGAATGACAGTCTTCCAGCAATATATGAAAAGCGTTTGTTGTTCTAGTGCACTTTCAATCGAAAGAGATGGGGGGGGGGTGCACTAGGAGCGGGAGAACCTATGTACTCCTTTTTGGCTGTAAAACAAACCGTGCATAAAGCACAAAACCGACTTGCAAATTTTTTGCACTGCGGTGTGACTTGAGTTTGTCAACGGCAGCGATTCTCATTTTTTCAGGTGTTCGCTCCTCAGAGCAGATCATGTAGCCAAGGCAAGCCATTTTATCTCATTGAATTAGTATTTTGGAGGCCTTTGCACAGCTATTTGGTCATGACTAGAGGACCGGATATTTGGCAAATGCCTATTTTTGTTCCTCATTTCCTATCGTGCCACTTTGATATATGCGATGAATTAGAGGCTAAGGAGGGCTTTTTATAGTGTTTTTATATGCCTATCAATACCTATATTCAGAACTGGCCACCCATATTAACAATATTTAATCTCAAATTTCACTTGCCCGGTGCAGTTTGAGCCCGTTACTCATGTTACTGCGCAACATTGACTGTCCAGAAATCCTTGTCGTCTAGTTCAATCAACTCTCAGAAACAACCACTAGCAGACAGTGAAATGGGACGCGCCAGCGAAATAGCAGAGAGCCATCAGAAGAGAGTGAAGTGTCAAAAAAAGAAAGAAAATGTGTTGTGCGTGCGCTTGTTTGTTTGTAATTTACTTTTTAAGGTGTTCAACACCAGGGAAAAAATGGTTCTACTTGATTCAACCGGTCGATAGGAAGAATCCCCTCATTCTGGTCTTTTTAGCGATCGGGTAACTGCTCTTGCCCTACCCTTCTCAGTCATGCCGAAAAGAAAGGCACAGAGGTGTGTGTTGACTCAACAGTGAACACTTGACTCACCATGCTACAGCATAAGCAGAGGGACCGTGTTGTGTAAAGCGTGCGTGACAAGGGACAATCGCACGGCTACGTTCAACTGTTGCTGCCTGTGCACCACCTTAAACAATAACATTTTTTTTTGTTTTCCTGTTACAAATAGAGGTCACGCACCTCTTCTTTTTGAAATTACTTGCATTTATGTAAAAATTTATTGTACATATATTTACAATATTGAAGCCCTGAAAAGTTGTTTTGCCTGCCTATTTTCGCGCCTAAAACGTACTTCTTTAATTACTAAATATCCGGCCTCTACTCATGACTCTTAAGTACCTCATTGAGCAAATCCACAGTTTCTGTCAGTGTTGCTGCTCCCTTGTCAGAGAAGGAACAATAATGAAGTTCAATGGTTTCAAAGGATGGTGAAAGTGTACTACTTCAATTGGAATTTTATGCACAGGAATAACACCGCAACAGGTTGTACCTATTTCTACATGGTGCTCGTGCCTCGGTGCTTCCTGCCATCTGGCAGCTTCCACCTAACTTGATGGAGATGTACTTTGGCCCAACGGGGAGTTTACGCAGTGCCCAGATTTTGGGATAGATTGTATCGTATTTCGCAGCTGCTGCCCACCGGCAGCACAAACAAAGGCTCACCGGAAAGTGTCAAGCACAAGCAGAGACACACACATTGAGCAGACATGCACCAGCACAGAGGGGTCTAAATACTACTGAGACCCCCCCCCCACTCCTCCTGGCTATGAACGCGAGAAGTATTCCTGCACCTAGAATACCGTGAAACTCGGCACAAGAACAACACGTACACAAGAAGGAAATAAGACACACAGCTAAATACTAAACGAGAACCATTTCTTAGCAAACCAGACGCACTTTAAAAGTATTTTTCTATCTAGGCACCTACGACTTCTTGCACTCGTGGCACGTTTTGTTGACTTGATAATACGAAAATGGTAGGGCATGACATGGGTGTATGGCGAATGTAAAATATAGGTCGTAAAACGAACATCATGTCATGCATGTCATATATGTCATGATTTACATGAAATGGTCTTGGTGCTCCGAGGGAATTTCATCAACTACATTAGTGTATGGTGAACATAAATGACTATAAATAAATGAACATGAAAATCATGTCATGTATGTGATGATTTACATGATGCGGCCTTGGTGTGCTAGTGGCCATTTCATTAACTTGAGATATGACAAAACTGATATAGCACGATATGAGTATACGAGGAATGCAATGGACTGGTTGTAACATAAAAATCATGACATGCATGTCATGTACATCATGATTCACATGAAAGTGCTGGTGCTTTAGCACATGTTCCATAAGCTTGTTATATACCAAAACTGGCACAGTACGAGTATGACAAACACAAATGAAAAGTCATGCGTGGTATATTCCAGCATATACATTTCATTAGCATGGTATATGCCAGAATGAACATGCAGGCATGCATGCATGTCAAGCATCCAATAGTGAACGGCATGTCATTGAATGAATGCCTTGATATGTCTGAAAGCCAAACAATGCAGGTCCTCTCTGACCGCATCACACTGCATCGATTACCACATGTGCATGCGATTTGCCGGATTTTTTTTTAGCGGCGAAGGTCCTTAAAGCGGCACCCGTTCGTCCCTCGTAGTAGTGCGTAACCAGTCGTAACGCTAGTACCAGATTTTGACCTCCAAGGTGGTGCCGGCGGGAGCTTTTTTCCTGTGCGTTGTTGAACAATAAAAAATTCGCAGCGTGCGCGTTAACTAAAAGCCGAATTCTTCTGTCTCATTCCCCATTAGCAGCCATTGGCATGTTCTAGTAGGAAACGTTAGTAGAAGTAGAAGTGTAAGTGTTAGCTAAAAGCCGACTTCTTCTGTCTCTCATTCCCATTAGCAGCCATTGTTTACCTCCAAGGTAGTGCCTAGTGATATTTCTCCTGTGCGTGATTAAACAATAAAAATTTTGTTCAAAACGCCGTTGATTGATGAAATAAACCAGCGAAAGACGCCAGATGTTTTCTAAAAGCAAAACGAAAGAACGCCAGATGTTTCTAAAGCGAAACGAAAAGACGCCAGCTGCTTAACGAAAGACGCCAGATGTTTTCTAAAGCAATGGTTTTGTAAACAATGAAAATTCACAGCGTACATGTAAATTAAAGTGAGCTGCAAGTCGTCATAACTCATCGAACCTTTAGTATAAAAGCGCCCGATCTCACGTCGGTGTTGATGTACTGGGCAGAATTCACGGAAGATTCACGGTTTACCGATGAACATCCGCAGCTTCGCCCACTCATCATCATTCACTCCGTGGATATGCTGTGATTTTTGGGCTGCCGAGTTGTATGACGCCTTCGGCTTAATAATTGTCGCAACGATCAAAAAATTCAATCAGTTCACTGCCAATGGAGCCAGAGCCTATACACCATGGCTCTCAGTTCCAATTCGTCGCAGCCACCCTTGCGTCTATGTTAACCATGTGCCTGTTTTAGAGGTTTTCTTGTGACAAACGCTCCAAATAAATAAACCGCAATAGGCGCTCTGTGAAATTTCTGTCACGGCGCTTGTCTTTTATATGAAAGAAAACAAAAGGCTAAAGCTTACGCCTGAAACGCCTCTCTTCCCTAAAGCCAGATGAGAAACCTACTCTCGTCGTCAAGTATTGAGGACGAGCGCGCTCACGTTATATGAAGGCTGTTTGAGGCAACTTTAACCAATGATTTTAAAACTTTCTAAGCGATCCTAATCCTTCACTTACGTGTATAGTAGTGACACTCGCACTTTGGACTTTGCGTGCCCCGGTGTGTTTCCTCGATTAACGTTGCGTTTCGTCGCGCTGCCAAAGCGGATTTCAGAGGCCATGTAGAAAGATGTGCGTGGTTGAGGTCTGCTCAGCCAGGTGCCGCTACTATCCCAGCTGCCCAAAAGAAAATCGCTTGCCCATTCAGTGAACTAAATCAACTATTTTCATTAATTATTTTCAGAGTTAGTAGACCCTAGAGTAAACATATGGCTCGATATCACATGTATCCAATGCAACCTTCAACTTCAACCCCAACTATCGATTTCGTATCATTTCTATTTTTAAAAGACTTTTCTCTGGATATTCGGCAAACCGGAAGTAAAAACTTGCTCGAGAGCAATGCTAGGAAGAGAAACAAGAACGTCATTCATTGCTCGTTACACTAAAACGCTATGTGACAGTAACTCAATGAGGCCGTTCGTTTGTAGAAACTTGAGCACAGCAATCATAGTGTTCTGCCATGAAGCTTTAACCTTCCAGCATTTCAAGTTTTATTTCTCGGAAAGCGACTCGTCGTCTAGGTGTGCCACCGCTGCCGAGAGGGACACTCTAAGTCAGAGTCTTTATTACAGACACGCGAACACAATACACGGCTGAGGAGAAGGCGAAAAAGAAATGGAGCCAGCTCCCTCTCTAAAAGCCGTCGAACCAGCGACGCTGGTGCCCCTTTTTTTCAGGCTGTTGCCTTTCAATACCTTCTTTGCAAGTATTCTACGTGTTTCTAAGTTTCGCAAGTGTTTTGTGGGTCTTTCTGTGTTGTATAGTTGCTGTTTATTTTACATTAGCCAATGGCGCGCGCCATTCCCACTCTCGTAGTCCGCTCCGATCTGATTAGTTTTCACTTAAGATTTCAGTGGTGCATCTGTGTTATTTGGATCTAGGCATGTGGATCCCGCATGAATGACGAAATTCTCGTTTACGGCCGCGCGGGAACGCCACGGTAGCGTTCAAGTGCGGCTGTGGCCCTTCGCGCCTCTCCACTCCCCCGAAACATCTATTACTATCACGGCTGCGCTGGAACGCGAGCAGCGTTGCCAATGGTGCTGCTTTGAATAGCATGCGCACTTCCAACGTGCTAAGCCTTACGATGCCACACGCGAAGGGTCCACTAAGAAGGGCTTCGCTGCTTAGGGGCGCTCGCGCCTTGATTGTGCTCCATTCCCCCACGTATGGACACACTGCGCTTCTAACTCTCCGCTGACGTGAACGCCTCTAGCGGCGGTGCGCGCGTCCGTGGGGCGATGGAAGCTTTCGCACGCTGCACCCGGTGACAGCGTTCGCGCCAGCTTTTTCGTGTTTTTCCCTAGTTTTGCGAAGCGGTCCTTCTTTGGTGGTCGTTCCATGGCTCCTCGCAGGAACAAGGCTTCTTGTTTTTTAGGCTGTCACAATACCTGCAGCAGTTCACCTGGAACAAAGTTTTACTGCTTCCCGAAGACTCACTGGGAGAAGGAGAGATGCCAACGTTGGATACAACTTGTTCGCCATGACAAGACTTTTTGTCATTGTATTCGTTACAGGGTGTTAGGTTTATTCAACGAGAGAGGCGCCCATCGACTGAGACATTGTTTCAGACCTGCCGTAATTGTGATACACCTATTAGTCATGGTGTCCAAATGGCGATATGTCTTTTTTCACACTGAATCGGTATCGCGAAGACATTGTTTAAATCTAGTTCTTATTTCATGCGCAGCGTTGATGGAACAGAGTGGAAGCCCACACAAAATATCAGAATAGAAAAATAGCAGTAGGCATTTCGTGGGTATTGCTAAGGCCAGTAAACAGGAGTACCCAGCATACCTTCCAACTATTTTTCCATCCCCTTACAAGGCTGGAACAGCTCGCTCACGCAAATGTTACCAAAATTGTGGTAGCATTTATGCGTGTTTTGAATGTTTAGGCTCGACAGCGATGACTATTCCTTTCGTTCTAGACGTATTCGATTCACAGTTTATATTTTCAGGGACGGTGTACCTGTTGAGCGCTTGTCATGCTCGTATATTATTTTTGTTAGCTTTACATAACCCAGTCTTCGTGCTAAAATGTGACCTCTATGCCTGCTATGCGAATGGCAGGTCGTGTCGATGACGCATCTCTTTCGAGAGAGCTTCAAAACAACAAAACAGAATGAAATAAAACGAGATCATTGAATAAAAATGCTTACTTACTCTCAACGTCATAGTCTTCAACGGAGCGTTTATGTGCATTTGGCATATACACCGACTTGTCACCACGCTTCCGTCCTGAGAGACAAGTACTTTACCATTATGTACTGCTTACCATTATGTACTGCTTGCCTACAGAAGCTTGCCTTTATCGACGTTCACTCTCGTGAAAAATTTATCCAAACTTTCGACAGTCTGAAAACCAGTCAGCAGTTGCAGGGGAACGCACGCAGACGACACCATGCTTGCACAAGCAGCCGCGTGTGTGGTCTGGGAGCGAACGCTATCACCCCAGGGACGCGGAAACGGCCGCGTTGGCGCTGAACGCCGCCGCGCTGGTGGAGCTGCCTGTGCAAGCGCAGTGTGCCCATACATCGGTGCCACGGCACGGGTAGAACAGAAACAGCAGAGACTATTGATATTTCACAGAAAAACTCTGGAACGTGTCTCAGGGAGGTGTAGCGAGGACTATGACAGAGAACATGTTCGATGGTTTCCTAGCTGCCGCAATGATGACAGGCAGCACTGTCAGTCATACGAATGGGGCAAGTAAAGCCGTTTGCATGTGATACTACCAGACACAGACAGGAGAAACACACACAGAGAGAGCAAACAAGGTTTAAGAAAAGAGAGGGATGTTAAACACAGTAGACCTCCAATTGGATACCCTGTAATCGGAAGGGGAAATGGTGTAGGAAAGAATGGAAGATCAGGCTGCAACATTGTGCTTATGCAAAATAAATTACATTAGCAAAGAAGAAAGCGGTAATTATTTCGGTTCACTCTTATCTGAGCATTTAAAACAGCTTAATTTGCGTAGCACTGACGCACCAGTTCTTGTGAAATATTTCGTGCGCACATTCCACTTTGGTGCGATCCGCATTTCGAGTTGAGGATTCTGATCGTCGTACTATCGCTTTCTCTGCCGAATATATGCTTTCCAAGATGTAGCCTAGACAGGATGTTCTAGTCGCTTTTCCACGAGAACTCACATAACTATTACACGGAAATCTCGCTAATTCTTGGTCCCGATTCGATTTCCGCGCAAATCGCCGCATTAGCCAGGAGTATGTCCGAGTGACGTATCGACTCTGAGGTAAAGTGTTTCGTTTCTTTTCTCCCTCTCTCCCTGTACTATACGTATCGCTCCTATAGATGTGTCGCCCCTTCTCTCTTACTCTACCTCTCCGATTTGAAAATTGGGCATTTCCCTATACCCAATTCTCAGAAATTCTCCCCATTATCTCCCTGTCTTACTAGCTGAAAGCCATCGCTGACGTTAAGCGGATTGCGTCTCTTACGGACGAAACTTTTTTTAAGGCGAAAGCCTCAAATGACTCATCAAACTTGTAAATTGACCGGCGCCCTGTGTCGGCGTCTGCCGTCAGCGGCGTGAACACGAGTTATGCAAAAAATCAACATCACGTGATGTCGTCACCACATGACGTCATGGTGACGTCACAGAGACGTCATCGCGAAACATCGTACCTTGGTCAAAAGCGGGCCGATCATCGAAGTAGTGCAAAACCAGAAGTTGCCTCCGGCCTTGGAGACTGGAAAACCACGTTAGATGCAGGAAGCTTTCGGAGGGTGGCTAGACAGGATCAATACATGAGAGCAAAAAGAAGATGGCTTTCGCCATTCAGTCGTCTTGGGTGATTCCATAGGGAACTCTGTGAGTTTGCTTGTTTTAGATGCGAAGTATCTTAAGGCGGAGCTCAATCCGGTGGTGGTGGTGTGCGGTGTGACTACCCTTACTGCGCATGCGCATACCCTCTCCACTCCCCCTCACCATTTCTCTGTCCTCTACCCCTCTCCTCTTAACCCCTCTCCACTTCCCCTCTCCCCTACCCCTTTCCACTCTTCCTCTGAAACGTGGGCTAGACATGCCGAAATTCTCTCCTACGCAACGCCGCGATGAGCTCGAGCGCATGCGCGTCCCCTCCCCTTCTCTCTCCTCTCCTACGCTGCCCCCCTCTCGCCCGCCTGTGGACCGCGTTCCCCGCTCGCCATGTGAGAATTAACGGCCAGGCTAGATGGAAGATACGACGCGCGTAGCGTCCCTCTTCGCGTTCCACGACGCGACGTCGGTAGCATGCCCAACGAACGCCAACGGAACGCGATCGTGCAAGTGCTCCGGCTTCACATCGCCTCATGGCCCCCTTTAGCGGGAGATGGTGTAATTTTTTTTATTCTCTCAGTCGCGTCAGCGTTCGTTACACGTGTGATTGTCTTCCTTTTATACGCGCCGCACTCTGAACCGCCTAGCGTCCGGTTTTCTCAATTTTAAGGCGAAAACCATACATTTCTCAACCAACGCGAAAATCGACGGTCGCCGGCGTCGACACGAGTGATGCAAAAAATATCATCATCGCCTGATGACGTGCCCATATCACATCATCATGACGTGATAATGCCTTCAGTATGACATCGTCATGACGTCATGCAACGGGACGTAACACTACCCCATAAAGCCCTGTTGAGACTACGTGCGCAACGTACGGATCGTCGGTAAGGATCGTGACCGCAAAGGCAATCAACGTAATGAGTTTGTTCAGACGTTGTTGCATTTAGCGTAAAGAACGTAACGTTTGGGGCGTAAAAGTTGGCAGGCCCCGAGACTTTTACGACAACTACTGATGTGCCCGTTACGTACGACCAATGGGCAAAGCAGTTTCGGTTTTGTTTTCCGTTCACAGGGCATCCGTTCTCCCCGGATTCTGCGTCTTCATGTGCGTCTTACAAGTCATGCAGTAGCGTGTCTGTGCAGTTGGTTTGCCGGTGTTTATTATGTTGCGTGCCCGTGGCCTGTAGCCATGACCCGTAGCGCAGCCAGCCAGTCATGGCCAAACGCGCGAACCTTGCTAGGCTGCAAGAATTGCAGCGAGGACGCAACGCATTTTCAGAACGGTGATTGGCTCGTCGTAAAAAACAGAAAAGCTCAATGTGAACATACTAGGTCGTTAGCAACGCAAACGGACGATGCGGCTGTTACGCGATACGACATTTGTGACAGATGCGACTGTAGTTTGAACCCGGTTTAACATCGCCGTTTGCTGAAAAGCGTGCAGCCCACGGAGGCAGTGCGAAATCAAGTGAGGAAGCTTGCAATGCCTGCGATCCTGGAGGTAGTGCAAAACCAGGTTAGGTGGAGAGAGCTTTAGAAGGTGGGCGGGGAAGCATCAATATATTGACAGAGAAGAAAAAGAAGCAGATGCCTTGCGCCTTCGAGTCGTCTTCGCGTATGCATAAGGGACGAACAGATGAGCAGATCTATATGTATGTATGCATGTATGTATGTATGTATGTATGTATGTATGTATGTATGTATGTATGTATGTATGTATGTATGTATGTATGTATGTATGTATGTATGTATGTATGTGAGCGTCGAGTCGGATTGCCATTCAAACAGAGGGTTGGCAGGTGGGGATGATGTCAGTCAGTGAGTCAGTCAGTCGGTCGGTTTAGATTCTACGTACTAGAGGAATGAGCCCGAAAGTCCAGGCTAGCAACTGGTGTGCACCTGTCTGTCTCTTTGATGGCCCATGAATCCCCTTTGGAACGCCTGTAAGCTCGGTGTTCAGGAGGCATTGCAGTAAAAAGCGTGAGACCCTCTTACGAGCTATTTTCGGTACATAGTCGAGCATTATCTATTGCGTACACGCGTTCGGGGACATTGTTCGTAATTTCTTAAGCAGAGTTTTATTTTTGGCGTTGAAGAAGCGGCTCGACCAAGTAACCTCCTCCCAAGCATCTGCATCAGAGTGCCCTAGACTGCCCCACCCTGGAATACCAGTGCCAGTTGGTATCGAGGGCCGTCGAAGCGGCGAAATTATGTTGTTTCCTGGATTGTAGCGGCCGCTTCGAAGAAAACGCTTAAGTGATAACCGAGTAAAGATGTTTATGCACTCTCTATCTTAGAAACTTAGTTCTTATTTGGACTCGCCAGTTGTATTGGTAGCTGGCTGCACTATCGTTCCGACAGCAGCGCTAAAGGCGCTTGTCGCTTGTTTCATGAACAACGTTAATGGCAGCTGGCAGACAGTCAAGCCAAGGAAAGTATAGTAGATGTTGTTTGTAGCAATTATGATACAAATGTGAAGAAATTAAAGTCGACAAAAAAAAACACTTCCCGCCTGCAGGGACCGAACCTGAAACCTTTGAATAACGCGTCCGATGGTCTAATACTTGAGCTACAGCGGCAGTCATCTTCCCGTATAGTTCATCGGCTATATCAGTGCATTTAAACCTGTGAGTGCTGGTCAGTGACCCTCGTTGCCATGACGGGGCGTGTGGAACGTTTTTCGCCTGCCGACGTCACATATAGCACGCGACCTTGTTACACGCTGGCTGCTAACCAATACTCAGTTGCAGACAACCTGAAAACATCACGTCTGCCAAAACGAGACGCCTGCTACGAAAACAAAGGTGCGCAATAAGGCCCACCTTTGACAATACAATGGTTTCATGAAATGACCTCATCATGTGACGTCATGTTATGTGGCGGCGTAGTAGTATCGTGATAAATTCATAATGACATCAGAAATTTTGGTCACCTGTCATGTTATCATGACGTAAGTTCTCCATGTCATCAAGCTGTAACACATAATCATGTCACATCGCTCGTGTTGCCGTCACGGCCAACGCAGACGATAACTTCTCGGTTTTGATGACGCACCTAGTGCTTTCGGCTTACTAATACTCTAAGCAGTGTCACACGACGGCAAAATGTCATTGGTTTCACGCAACTCTGGATAAAGGGACACTAAAGTTAAATAGTGAATCTGCATAGGTTGATAAATTATACTCTTAGAACTCTAACGTCCCAAATTGCACCATCCTACGTTATTTATAGAGGGAAAAATCAAGGCGAAAGTAGTGTTCTCTAATTTCGCGCCGATATGTCCGCGCTTTGCGTCGGGGTGTTTAAGGTGTATTTTGTTTATTTTAGCGATATTCACTGAAAGAAATTTTCTGAAACTTGGTATTTGAAATCTATGGCCGAGTCAGAGGACAATGCAGGCCACCTTGCCATACACTGCAGGGACTGCGGCTGCGAACCCATGTTGGGCCACACGAGGGTAGTGTGTAGCGAAAAAAGCAAAATTGCAAGTGAAATTTTAGAAGCGGCACAAATTTTGAAAAGGAGGGAAGACTGCATTAGTTGCCCATCGGTTGCTCTATCTTCAAGAAAGAGAGGAAGTTTTGAGGTATTAACACGTGATGTGGTTTTGTTTTTCGTGTTGTTTTTTTTGTTTTTTTCTTGCATCCTTTCGCTTTTGCTTTGTGATTTGATTGCGGCTTCTGGGTTTTGTTGCTCTTGGGATTGTCTATTGAACTTTCTCTGCCAGATGCTACACGCATGCGCAAAAAGATCCTACTTAAGCAACTGTGGTGGTCAATAAAGATCAGTTGAAGTTCAGCGCTAGTGTCGTCCTTTTTTCGTGTTTCGTGTATCTGTATTAACCCGGTGTGCGCTGCCGTTTATCGTGAATTTACTTCGTTTTACAGATTACCAACTACATTGGTCTAACAGGTATATTTCCTGAGCTGTTGAAACGTAGTAAAATAATTCATGTGTTCAAAAAGAGTTCTCATGATAACGTTAACAACTACCGCCCAATTTGCATTTTGCCATTTTTTGACAAAATCATTGAAAAGCTTCTCTACAGTCGTCTAATGCACTATCTAAACAAATTTAATCTTCTCTCTCCACTCCAGTTTGGCTTTAGGAATGGTTATTCAACGGAACAGGCTTTACTTAACTTCACGGATAACTTTAAACAATTTATTGACGAAGGGTTTGTTGTATGAGCCATATTCATTGATCTAACAAAGGCATTTGACACTCTAGAACATTCTATTCTTCCGGATAAGCTCAAGTCTTTTGGTATTACTGGCCCAACTCAATCTTATTCGCAGCTACTTATCTAACAGGCCGCAAGTAGTATATCTTAATTGTCAATTTTCATCGCCTAAATTAATTAACTGTGGCGTTCCTCAAGGTTCTGTATTAGGTCTGTTGTTGTTTCTACTATTTATAAATGACTTACCTAATACGCTTACCTCTTCTAACTGTTTGCTGTATGCTCATGACACGACCACTTACTCACTACATAAATCGCTCGCCGCACTTCAAGACACACTTAATGCAGATCTTGACAATGTGTATTCATGGTGTCGAAATAACAAACTTCAGAATATTCCTAGTAAAACAACTTTTGTACTCTTTCATAGCCCGCAAACTGTGCTTTCTTCTTCGATAACTGTCTAGTTGGATAATTATGTTATACTGGCATCTGATAATGTTAAATTCCTTGGTGTTACTCTCGATAAACATATTAAATACAATAGTCATGCCAACTCACTAATAAAAAGGGTTTCATTTAGTATCCGCATTATCATCAAAACGCGTGGATTTTTTCAACCTCATGTTCTCATCTCACTTTATCATGCTTATATTAATAGCCATTTATCATATTGCTTATCATCGTGAGGTAACACATATGTTATTCATCTCAAACCACTTCAACGTCTTCAAATATGTGCTACCTACAGAAATGTGCAGCATCTCTTTGAAATTGGAATTTCAATATTTGGACTGTACTATTCTAAATATTGTGCGCTTCAATTGCATTTCCAGCCTTTGACGAGCTACCACACCATACTCCCCCTGACTGAGCAAGAAGTTTGTAATATTTTGCAGATGTTTCCTTGACACGACATTTCCTAAGGAGCTGAATTACAGTTTATCCTAGAAACAAAACCTTTGTATGCTTCAGCATATACGAGCTCTTGAACGTACACAATGGGCGTCATCAAAGCAGCAAATCATATTTACTGTCTTGCCAATGTATCGTACGCTTTGACCGGCAGGTGTGCGAGAGGTGATGCAGCATAAATCTATACGTTTGCCTCTGTATACATGTGACACTTATTTTTGTCAGGCAAACTCCACGAACAGGAGGCGCGGCAACAGCTGTCAGCGTCTTTGCACCTTCCCATTTCTCAGGTAATCATGCATGGCCCTCTAGTGCAGTTTCAAGCCGATCATTCTCCTTATTCGTTTGCACATTAAAAAAGACGGAATGAAATGCACGAATGAAGCATCACTTCCGGTATGGTTATGTTTGGCCAGACATGCCGTTGTGCCGAACACTACATATGCTGACCTCTATTCTTTTCCTTTCCCGGTAGGTTGGACTCATCATCCACTCGGAACAGCCATGGTTGTGCTGCAGCCCAGATGGACTAATTTGTTCCGACAATGAGCTCGAACTGGTAGAAATTAAGTGCCCATTTTCTTTGAAAAATGACATGCTCATCGATCATGAGAAAGAAGTGAGTTATGTTCCGTACATACATTACGTTGACGGCAGGCTATCTCTCAGGAGAAATCACCAATATTACACTCAGGTGATGGTGCTGCTGTATGTGTTAGGTCTGACAGATGCCATTTTCTTTGTGTATTCTAAGAAGCACAACATCACAATTAAAGTTGAAAGGGACGACGGCTTCTTGGCAGAACTCATTCCAAAACTTCAGACATTTTACTTTGCACACCTGTTGCCAGGACTTGCGAAAAATACATAGAATTCATTGTAAACCTTGGTGCAGCCATAGCAAATGTCATTATTTGCATCCTAATTCATGTCAAACTGCATGTGGAAGGCCCCTTCAAATGATGTCAAGGTTTTCATGTATTGTGCGAGCCAGTTTCATTTTGTGTCTGATTTCATTAATTTTGGCTATGTTTGCCACCTTTTTGTATCCATACAACCGCTTCAGCTTACCATTGGTTATCTGTCCTTGGCATTACATGACCTGCCAAGGTCCACTATTTTTGTTATGTCACCTGCAGCGTCTGCTATCCCTGTTTCTTCTCTATTCTGCTCTGCTCAATACCCCTATCATTCTTCATTGTATTGTGGATTGTGGCTCCTAAAAGTTTCTTCCGCATACATTAGTATGCAATGGTTGTACACTTCCTGTTTGATGAAGTGAAGTTGCCTGCCACGTTTTCGGAAAGTCTACCATAAGTGCTCCAGGCCGTTATTCTTTGATAGATTCCTTTTCATAGTCTTCTAGTCAGTAATTGCCATGAGTATATGTATTGTTGTGCACACTCCAGAGATTGATTGCAAATCATGAAATTTCTTTTCCGCCATCTTTGTCTTTCGCATATTCACATTTAGTTTCTCACTTCCTAGGTTTTGGTGTTCTATAATTTTTTTAATTTATCGCGCTCATTGATGGAGAGTAGTGTGTTGTCTCGAGATTGTAGGTTGTGAAGGTATTGTTCTTTGAGGTTTATTTCTGTTTTATTCCAGTCTAGTCATTTGAACACTTGTAAGCTTGCAGTGAACAACGTTACAGAGATCATAGCCCATTGTGTGATACACTTCGCTATTGCGGTCCCGTTTCCTTTCTTATGGAGAAGCAGATTAGCTGTTGAATTTGTTCAAGCATTGCCTCGGGTTTTTATATATATATATATATATCACATACTCTTTGGGGATGTTTTGCTTGAAGTCTACACGTATACCTGCAGTGCTCATATGCCTTTTCACTGTCCATGCAAGCTATGTACAGGTCTTGGTATTAGGCAGCACATTTCTCAATTACTTGGTTGATCACATGATTGATACATTGTATAGTATCCCTTCATCAAACCAGTTCGCTCTCTAGGGCGATTAAAATTATTTGTTTCCGTTATCCCATTGAAATGACATTTGTAACCATTTTGTGTAGTATTGGAAGTAAGCCAGTGGGTCTATCATTCTTCGAGTCTTGTTTGCGTCCTAGTGTATTGCGGTAATGTTGGCCTTTCTTCCAGTCACTGGCACTTTGGGTGTTTTGAGGCATTGAGTTTGAAGTGCCATGGGGTTCTTCCACATAAAATCCCCTCGATGTTTGATCAAAGTGACTCTTACACAGTCTTCGCCGGACCAGGGTTGTCATGTTTTTCTACTTTACACCAGTTTAGCTACTCGTTTAGGCTGATGGTGCTAGAAAAAGTGGCTTGGCTAGAAGGCTGCTTTATGCCTACTTTCTTTGTCCCTCAATTTCAACCAAGTCACCAATATCCAGTGATGTGGCACCCACTGGAGTTCGTGTACGTTATGACAAAACAAGGCGGCCAATGTGTTGAAAACTTGAATTTGGCACTTGTATTGCACAAAAGAAAAGGCTTTTAGATACATGGATGGGTCTCGGGGGAAAACTTGCGTGAGGCCTTATTTTTCAGACCGCCTAATGCTGAACTAGGATAGAAATCGTAATTGGAAATGAACGATTGAAAGCGCTCAACATTCATAGCGCTGTGCACTCACTGAAATCGGCAAGTGTATATATGACGAAGTGCTTCCCTCATTTCTCAGACTAAGGAACGAATTGCGACTAAGCAATATTAACTGCTCGGACTTCGTCATCGCGCAAGAAATGATAGTTGACTACAAGTTACGTGCTCCCAGCAAATGATTTTCAGCAGACATGCGCAGTACTCATTTTTATTGTCACTAAAAGGCGCTTAATTCTAGTCGTTTTAAGAATGGTCATGGAACACATGTGAGGAGTGTCATTTTTTGCTGAAACGCAACAACCTTCATCAGCCTGCACAAAATGATTGCTAAAGGGAACAATTTATTCGAGTCTCAACAATCCTGAATTTGAAGTGGTCATGCTGTACTTATTAACTTTTTCACCAAAAAGCCTTAGCATTTAGTCCTTTAACTGAAACCCTTACAGTTTCTTTCAAACATGCACGTCTACTGTTCGGCTAGTTTTCCAAATTCCCTACCTATTTGTTGTCTTTTCTACCTGGCGACCCTGCTCTGGACACTTTTCCATGGGGCATATCACGCATGGGCCTTCTCACTTCATTTTGCAGTTACATATGGAACCTCAGCATTGTTGACATTTATTTAAACAAAATAACAAATGTTCTGCCACCTTTACTGTGTTGTTGAAAGTGGTGATCATATTGTCCTACTTATCTTCTATGTGCGCAATTGGTTTTGGAAGAAATGCACATGTAAAAATTCAAGCATATTTATTAATAAATGTTCAGTGCAACTTCACTGCAGCATGTTCATCTATGATTACCCTTGATTTTTGTAACAGTAGTGATTCAGTACAACACACGCTACCAGAAATAGCAACACTTGTAGGACACAGTACCTTGTTACATGCAAAAACGTAAAGTACTTTGAACAGAAAGTAGTACTCATTTCAGTACATTACTTGCAAAAAATGCGATACAGCTCAACATTCAATTAAACAGCTGACAGCTGCACTAAGGCTACTCAAATGTAATATAAAACAGGCTGCAGAACACAAGGGCTATGAAGAGAGCTTTTTCACATGAAGACACATGATGGAGTACGTATTAAGGTGTGTTGCAATGTGGCAAACATTTTTTTCCCATTTCTGAATTTGAATCCATATCTTCATCTGTACACGAGGTACTCGAAATTGTGTTTATTCCTTTGGGTGCATTTCGAAATACTAATGAAATTCAAGCAGCACGAAGAGTAATTGCACCAGGAAACCATTTCCAGCATTTCATGTATCAATAATACAAATGCGAGATTTTGTACACAATGCCTATGAACATACAAAAAAACATCAAAGATGACTCATGGCCGACATATTTCAGTTGTGCGCAAAGGGAGGTCACAATTTCAAATACGAGACAATCAATATTGCACGTACAATGACCCGTAATACCAAAGATCAGCAGCATTCCTTGTGCTTAGGGGATAACACAGTCATACATAAGCACCACAGTATTGCCCACACACACTTTGTATTCATAATATACAGTACAATAAACTAGCAATGTACAATTCAAATGAACTTCTTAGATTAAAATGAATCGGCAGTATGAATCCGTACCCCCTTGCCCAATTGTCAGTCCTTCTAAAATAAATAAATAGCAGTAAAATTCTGTCTGCACGAGTAAATTCAGCAGTGTTCAACAGCTATCTCACGTTTCCTAATACATCTCAGGCCAGGTGAGAAGGTGATCCAGCAATAAGCACAATTCACATGTATTACCTTCATGTATCATTAACTCAAACACTCAACACATATGACGCAGACGTGTTCACGCATTGCAATGCAACATTCCTCACCAAACTTGCCACGACCCTTTTAATTGCAGTGGTGTTTTTGTCAACGCATTGCAGTTTAAATAAGACTGACTTGCAGCGAGCCTTTATACATTTCAACAGTTTAGGCGAACAAAAAAAGCATACCGGAACAATCACAAGTTCAAGACCGTTGCTCAAATGATATGTGCCAACCTAAACCAAACATAGTGAGCATGGCCACATGTTTCACATAATGAGTGATGTCCATCTTTTGCAACTTTGCACGAGTGATGTGTCACCTGTTTAAGGTACAACCATGGGAACTACTTTCCCTGTTATGCATGGTTGTGAGAAACACTTGCACAAACAGCAAAATTAGTAATAAGCAGTTGCTGACCTCCTCAATCTCCTAGGCAAAACATAACTATGCCTCTTAAAAGGTGCAGTGTATAAAATGCTACCATCAAGAGCTGTGCTAAACACTATCTCTCGCACAAACAGCAAGATTAGTAACAAGCATGTGCTAGCCTTCTCGTCCTCTTAGGAAACACATAACTCTGCCTATTAAAAGTGAAGTGTAAAAAAATGCCACAGTCAAGAACTGTGCTAAACAGTATCTCTTGTAGACAAAGCCAACATGTACGCTAAGCAACGTGTAACCAAGCGTCATGCCAATGTGCTTCTTGATCCGACAACCCTTTTTTTTGAGCAAGCCCCCACACACAGTTGCATCATAGTCACCCCATCCACCAGGGTGGTATTAGCCCCGAGAACGAACACTGGCGGCGCGGCAGTCGCGGCGATGTGACGTCACGGCAAGGACTCGCTTGCTGCCTGGCGGCCGAGGCTCGCCTTTTTCTGCGCCTGCCGCCTGCCCGCTCTTTCGCGATAGAGCGGTGATTACTACTCATTCTTGCAATGCAGATCTCCCAAGGTAGAAGGTGGAAGTTTGCACTACTAGCGAAAGTTTGTAAGCTGTAGAAAGTTTGGATAATATAGCTTATAATGGGCGAATTCCCGTCCGAACGGAAGATTCACCGTGAAAATGGTGATGCACGAGAGCAGGACGTTCATAGGCGTGCGCACAAGGGGGGGGGCAGGGGGGGCGCCCCCCCCTAATCACCTAAGAGGGGGGGCGCAAAACCTGCCCCATACATTGACCTCCCTAGTCACCAAAGAGGAGGGGGGGCGCGAAATTTGCCTCGTACATTGATTTAGAGGGGGGGGAGGGCGCTGCGATGAACCTTCGCCTCCCCCCCTAATGGGGAACCGTGCGCACGCCTATGAAGACATTCGTTGTTTTCACCGCGTACTCCAAGACATCGGTGCTAAATAATTCGCGGTAATGGTCCTAACTTCATTACAACTTGGCGTAGACTCCACGGTTAGAACACGCGTCGCGAACATTACAAATCAAATTAGGACGTTTTCAATTCACTGACAACCTTGCGGTTTATCGTACAAGTTATGTCTGCCTTTGCAGATTATCTAGGTGATTTGACAGAATTGCGCTTTCTGCTACAGGAGACTAGATGAATCTGTCTATCGTAAAGAATCACTTCATACATCCGGGAAATTAAACAAAATAATACCGCCACGCACACAATGGTTTCGAAAATTCTGAGGTGTTAGTACACTTGGATTACGTAAATGTTTCTTCTCAACGCTCGTCTGAGATTATGTGGCAGTATACCCTGATTTGCTGAACTGCTGTTCCGAGCAATCGCCTGCAAAACAAACGCCTGAAAGTCGATATGAGCGTTTTGAACGGTTTTGATGGCACTCTCAGTCACGTGGCCCACGTATTAATTAAACGTCCTTCGCCTTAATGAGTCAAATAATGGTCTCGCACGTCATGTCCACATAAAGGGTGATGATGCTCAGGTGTATATAAAATGCAAAGAAAATTCATTTACGAGCTGGCTATCTAAACTAGTACTTATGCAGGTGTAACAGCGCCGTTGCTACGATGCTGCATGAAGACACAATCTGACAGCAATAAGGAGTTTCCGCTATTAACCTCAACTTTTTTATGTTGTGAAATGAAGCCCCGAAATTATTGCTAGAAAAACGTGAAACTGAACAACATGATGAGTGAGCGAGTACACAAGAAAAACAAACACAACAACTGCGGCGGTATTCTCGGGCGAGCGCTTTCGAGATATTTTGCGAAGCTCAATACTGCATGCGCTTTCGTAATCCTGCACCGGGCTTGGCTGTAGCTTGGCATACCGGCAAGAACGCTGTCCTGCCGATCGCGGATGCGTCCGATGAAAATAACACTTGTGCAGGCGAAGCCATCATATTTTAGGAATCGCCCGTGAACAATTAACGCAACCTAATAATGTGAATAAGGTGTCTTGCGTGTCAAGACCGCGACATGATTGTGGGACAAGCTGCAGATTAATTTTTAGCCGCCTCGAATTCTTTAACGTGCTCCTGTATCTAAGCAGAGAAATGTTGGTTTTTACACCCGTCGGAATGCGGCTGCTGTGGTCGGGAATCAGAACCATCCCCGAAGTTAGCAGCGCGACGCAACAACAAACCTGATCACCCCTTTCAAAGTGTGCAGGACGGCGCGCGGGCACCGTTAGGAACTGTGAAGAAAAAAATGCATATAACTTTTTGTCGTTTTACTAGGAACATATCGATGCTGTTTTCGTCATTCATCTGAAGCTTGAGACAGGCAAAAAGCGAACTTAAACAGCGGAACAGCGCACGAAGCAAGCGCGTGCGTGATATGCCGGCGCGTCACGGCGGGCCAGGCGAGCGTCGAAGAGTCCTTGCCGTGACGTCATCCACGCCTCCCGCCAGGCGGCGCCACCCCAATTTCTCGGGGCTAATAGTGGTTATGGTGCTCAGCTGTTGACCCAAAGGACGCAGGTTCAAACCTGGCCATAGCAGTTGCATTTCGATAGAGGCGAAATGCTAGATGCCTGTGTACTTAGCTGTACGTTAAAAAACACTAGGTTTTGAAAATGTCTAGAACCGTACACTACCGCATACCTCATAATCATATCTAGGTTTTGAAGTGTAAAATTCCAGGTATTACTATTGGAACCTTGGTAATCCAAGCATACAAAAAAAGCCACAAATGAAAGACAACAGGTATCACTGGTCACAGCTGTTGCTACGAATACTAAATGCATCTGTAGCAGCATACCTTGGCAATCCAAGCAAACAAAAAAAACCACAAATGACAGACAACAGGTATCACTGGTCACAGCTGTTGCTATGACTACAAAATGCATCTGTATCAGCATATCTTGGCAATCCAAGCAAACAAAAAAACACAAATGAAAGACAACAGGTATCACTGGTCACAGCTGTTGCTATTACTACTGAATGCATCTGTATCAGCATACCTTGGCAATCCAAGCAAACAAAAAATGCCACAAATGAAAGACAACAGGTATCACAGGTCCCAGCTGTTGCTATGACTACTAAATGCATCTGTATCAGCATATCTTGGCAATCCAAGCAAACAAAAAAACCACAAATGAAAGACAACAGGTATCACTGGTCACAGCTGTTGCTATGACTACTGAATGCATCTGTATCAGCATACAGTTTTGATTTATTTTACTACCACATAACCTCCAATGCTTCTTCGACACATGACAACAGAACAGACCGCTCTCTGGACAACTAAGCCCCGCCACGGTAGTCTAGTGGTTATGGCGCTCGGCTGCTGACGCGAAGGTCGCGGGATCGAATCCCGGCCGCGGCGGCTGCATTTTCGATGGAGGCGAAAATGTTTGAGGCCCGTGTACTTAGATTTAGGTGCACATTAAAGAACCCCAGGTAGTTGAAATTCCCGGAGCCCTCCACTACGGCGTCTCTCATTATCATATCATGGTTTTGGGACGTTAAACCCCAGATATTATTACTCTGGACAACTAAATGTAGGCATTTCACGGCTGCATTCATTTCACTCAGGCATTTGCAATTTTTGACAGTGCAAATAATTCAAATAGCAGCCTAACCAGACTAAGAGACATTAATAATCGGGGGCTGCAGGTTAACAAGAATGCAGCACATTCTCATAATGTCGCTCATGTGGGGAATAAGTTCATTTGGTACTCTAGAATTTGCAATGTTAAACATCTTTATTCTTTGTATAGCCCTTTCAACATGCACACGCACTTGGGCAATATGGTAGGTCTGCTGAAGCTCTTCCAATGTAAGCTGTGCACTACTTTTTGAAAAGGGAGGCAGGACAACAATACCACTATGACTTTCAGCCGGTGCTCTTATGCCAGGGAAGCCTTTGTCAGCCAACACTACGTCGCCTGGTTCTAGACAGTCTAGAAATCGAGACTCTACGGTGATGTGGGTGTCTGAAGTCCGCCCTCCATAAGCTTCCGACACAAAGGTGACAGTTCCATTGGGCAATATGCCAATTAAGAACTTCAACGTGTAGCAGCCTTTGTAATGGGAAAACAGTGCACGCCTCTGTTCTATGGTGGGTGGCTCCTCTGTTCTGATCTCCGTGCAGTCAATTATGTACCTGCGCTGTGGTTAGTGGCGGACAAAACAGTCGGGCATAGTTGACTGCACAGTTGTGCGTGATGGGCATGGGATCCACCTCTGCATTGCGCTAAGCAAGTTGCTTAAAACAAAGAACAAAATCCTGCTGACTGTGGTGCGGTGAAGCCCGAAAAGTACTGCAATACTTGCGAAAGAAACAGCGAGTTTCATTTTCATTAAAATGATAGTCAATTTTTGTGACATGGGGACATCAATTGATCTCACAACAAGAGGTGACAGCACAGACATTAGAAGGGAAAAAAAACATTGGCGTCAAATCCACACAATTCTCTGAATGCATCATTCCTTTCTACAAGCGAGTTGTAGCTCATAAAGCTACAGGTTCGCTCGTCTGGTCCGGCAGCTGTTGAGCTTGTGGACATCTCCGTCTGCACACCACTGTCGACAGTGGTACTGTGGCACACCTGCAGTAGTGGTCCAGCGAACTTAGGATTTGGAAAACTGTTATAGCACGAAAAATGCCGCTTAGGAGCGCACTCGGAGTGAAATGAAGCATTTCGGCGCACTTTTGGAACAGGAACAACAATGTAGTGGAACAGAAAAAGAAATGTATGGTATCACATAGGGCAGTGTAACAGTAATGTGCGACTATTTCATGTAGCTTGTCATCATTGTGTGAACAGCTAATGCTCTAATGTACACAAAGAGGGATTGCTAACCGTAAGAGAACAGAATTTTTTCACATAGAGTAATGCTATGTTCATTTTACCACGATATACAATAAGTCTTTCAGTGAGGCATTAGTGACAAAGGCAAACATTGTAAGTTTCTGCATGCAACAGGTGCCATATGTCATTCCAAACAAAACGTAATCAGAAAGGGTGCTGCCTGCAGCCCCCTACCCATTTCAAAATTCCTGAAAAATAAAACTTACATACATATTATACGATCGACCGCGCAACTTTGATGCCTTATACTCCATTGTATGTCGTAACTATTATTATCGTGGAGAAGTATTCGTACACTGTGCACAGCATGCGCGTTAGCAAGTGTGTTTAATGATACTGTACAAGGCACGACATCTAGGCCACGTATCGTAACCCCGGAGACCATATCCGGAGAAAACGCATCTTTATTCCTGCGAAGCATACTTGAGGTAGGTAAAGTTTCACGAAGGACATTTTAACCATCGGCATATGCTTGGGACAACACACAACCGAAAACATTTACCCAGCATTACATTACACAATGTAATGACTTAGACATACACTTCAGATTGCATGAATTTCATTACATGCTACATCAGCACTACGGTAGTTGGTGAGTAGCGAGACTGGCAGCATTGACAATCAAGACTCCTCCTAGCATTTTTTGTTATTTGACAGACAATGTGACCTCGCTGAGCGCTATTAAATTTCGTCGCGCGCGTAGGCACGTGATGGGATGTTTTGAAAACTGGGAGGAAGTTGACTGCTGCCTAATGATTGTGACAGTGGCTGTTTAAATTCGCTTTTACATTGGCACGTGAGCGCATTGATGCGGTATGGGTTTTTCGGGCAAAAATCTTCCTTCCTGTGTGGAGGAACAGAACAATAAAATTTGGTGCAGTTAATGCAACCCTTACTGCGCTTAGTGCAGCGAGACTCAGATAGGTCGGATTGTAGCAAAATGGCGCCGTTGCACCAACACTGCACCTGGGTCGATGCCAAGCCATGGGATGTCACTGACAAAAACAGTGTGCAGGTACCTCCCTGTGCGGCGTCGTCAGTCGGAGTCATCTGAAAAGACAGCCACAGAAGGTATGCTTTCAATGACATGTTGCTCGCCTTTGATAACCTAAAAACAACCCTTACTTGATTTGCTAAGCATCATTAGGCAGCTCAAAGCTGCACAGAACTTACATACTTAATTTTCATTACAAATACAATCACTGTCAATGCGATATCTTTAAGATTAAACGTCACTTTACAACACCACAAAATACACCCATTTCAATGGAGCTGTGCATTGCAATTAATGCAACTTACAAATGCACGGCACTGCACAAACAGAAAAAAAAAACTAACCACAGATGCAAAGCGCTGTGACTGGGCCTCTGCTGCTGGAGTGTCACTCAGCTCGTCCACACCTGAAGCTTCTGAAGTCGCTATGCCTGCCGTTTCCACGCCTGCGGTCGCCATGCTTGCCGAGGCTCGCCGCTGAGCTCTGCAATACATTGTCGCATCATAAGCATCACCACATTTAAAGCTCGAGCGGGAAAACATACACAGACAGCACACAATCATTACATGTAGGAATTAAAGCCTCCCTTTAATAGAGTTGAGGTAGTGTCACAGAGCGGCGACTATATACATTTATATTCATATATATATATATATATATATATATATATATATATATATATATATATATATATATATATATATATATATATATATATATATATATATACCCATACAGACAAACATAAACACACTCTAGAGATTAACTCTTAATCTGTGTGAGAGACAGTTTCGTCACAACTCTCACAGGTCACCGAAGTTGTTTGAGACAATCTCAATGTAGTGACGCCGTCTCTACAATTGAACAAATGCTTATTAATGTTATAAAATTGATTGTATCCCTCCTAGTGTATTCAGGGTGGTTATTTAATCAGCACCCCTGAGGGAACGCAGTCAAAGTTCAAATTCCACATGGACGCGGTGCAGGAATGTGGCCGGTGAACTTGAGCTGCAGTCAGCGCACCTGTGACTTTGGCCGATATTTTCTGTTTACACACCAAGCACGTGCCTGCGTTGGAATCCGAGCAGCCGTGCCCAAGTTACGTCAGTCGTCTGGCCGCTGCTGCCTCGTTCATTTAGCAACGCTTGTGTTTAAACATACAAGTTCGTATTGCAGACGTGCCTTTATTTGTACTTACTTGCGAATATGCAAATTATCTCGCAAACAATTCCCGCTACGTCTACATGTTTATCCAATCAAGCACTCAGACTAGTGGCATTTTGGAAATGATTCTTCAAAAATAGCTTGGGATGTGAAGGGTTAAAGAGCTCGAAGCAAATAACTTTAACTGCAACGCAGAATATTTACTCATTGCATTGAGAACGTCAGTCACGAAAATGCTATATTTTATTTTCACGCATACTTACATAGAAGAAGTAGGCAAAATGCATGCGACACTGATATTATGCACAACTAAATGAATGACAACTGATTGGTACCGCAAGGAGTAACACAAAGCTAGCCCGTAGCTTCACGCTCAGGTGCCTCTCGAAACAGTATATACCCGTTTTCCTTCCACCACATCAAGCGAACATTCGACATTAAATCATTATGCGACAAATCGCAGAGTTGCAATTTCCCCCGCACAAGGCAGTACTGCCAAAATAGTCAACTCAAACACTTGCCGAATGGTTGCTGCAGTGCTACAGCTGACCTGTCGAGGGGGGCTCCTAAAAAAATAGAAGGGGGGGAGCCCCCTTCCCCCTGATTTTAAGCCCACAATATACTAAGTATGAACCGTAAAGCTGTGCCAATTGTTTTGCATCGTCTCCTTTTTATACATCTAGCACGCGGCAGCGTGCGAGGCAGAGCCACACACACCGCAACAACACACGAGCAAAAAAAAAAAACAAATACACTAATGATCTGGCCCAACAAACGCACTTGGATAGGGATACTTGCCTGTTGTATCTGTCGAGCTTTGACTGCGCTAAAATGCCGTTGCTTCTTCCGCCGCACGACGGAAATATCATTGGAAGATAAGGGTGCATCGCAGCGGAGCTCTTTTTGTTTCCCACGAAGTGCGCGCTGCATATGCGAGTGTTGCCCCGCACAGGCTGCCAGAGCTGCCTCTCCGGCCTAAAAGAAAGGAATACATTTGATCACATTACGAAATATGTCGTATAAAAATAATCTACCAGAGAGGAACAAAGAGAACGGCCGCTTACCTGGTTCGTTGCACAGCCCTGATCCACTGTCCTCTTCTGTCATATTCGTACTTCCTCCAGGGGAATTGGTAGAATATCACCTTTGGCAGCTTTCCTGCGGTGTTTTTATAGCTGTTGTGGCACCCTCCAACACAACAATACACAGAAGTGACCTTTTTCGACCGTTTATCACTGCGGTCCGCCATGGTGATTAACCTAGTTTGCAGTGGTGAACCGTGAGCCGGCGCCACCGGCACATCTGTGTTTTGCCACTTTTGCCGTAGATGTCGCCACCTGTCCGTTTCAAAGCAGCAGCGCACGAGGCGGATAGAGTTCAAACCGCTGGTGGTGGTGTGCGGCGTGACCACCCTTACTGCGCATGCGCATACCCTCTCTACACATCCCCTCTCCACTCCCCTCACCACCCCTCTCCGATTCACTCTCTCCACTCACGCTCTCCCTTCCCCTCTCCACATCCAATTTCCCTCTCTCCACTCTCTGCCCTCCCCCTCTTCCTCTGAGACGCGGGCTAGACATGCCGAAATTATCTCCTGCGCAACGACGCGATGAGCGCCAGCGCATGCACGTCCCCGCCCCCTCTCTCTCCTCTCCTACGCTGCCCCCTTCTCTCGCGCCTGTCGACCGCGTTCCTCGCTCACGCTGTGAGAATTAACGGCCAGGCTAGAGGGAAGACAAGACGCGCGTAGCGTTCCACTTGGCGTTCCGCGACGCGAGGTCGGTAGCATGCCCAACGAACGCCAACGGAACGCGATCGTGCAGGTGCTCCGGATCGCATCGCCTCATGGTCCCCTTTATCGGGAAATGGCGTAATTTTTCTTGAGATATCACGTCAGCATTCTTTTCTTGGCTTGAATGTAGGTTACCTCTCGTAAAATATATGCCACAAAAAAGCCCTTAAATTCCCCTTGTTTCGTTCACTAACCTAAATGATTTGTACAATGAGCGTGTTATTAGGCCGCACTGGTAGCCTTTCTTAGTGAGGTGCTTGGCCTTACAACCTTTCCTGTGGAACACATTATGAATAACGTTGCCTATAGTAGGGAACGATATAGGTTAGACCTCGATATTTCCCTTAAAGGAGTCCTGACATAAAAATTTTCGCCCGCGTTTTTTTGCTGCAATGTGTTGCTGGGGGCCTGTTAGTCATACCACGGCACATCGTTTGCTGCAGCGCGCGACAGATAATTAATTACAAGCTCCTCATTACCGACACAGCCTCAGTTTCGGTTTGACAGAGCTCCAAAAACGGCAAGCCGCCGGGTGCAACTATCACCACCTAGCGAGTGAAACCCTCGGTCAAGTGAGCACATAGAACAGTGACGCATTTCCGCGCGGTCTGTCGTCGTCGGGCTCATCGTCGTCTGATGGCGACGATTTTCTTGCGGCGGGGATTGAAGGAATTTTCGACGTGGCGAATCACTTCAGGTTTGACCCGCTGGCGAGGAGCGATTCGTCGGGAAGCGCGTCAAAACAGAAATGGCGGCTACGACGTCATCGTAACTTGTACCGGTTGCAACGGTTACGTAGGGGAAGTAGGGGGGTCACCTTGGGTCACATCCGAGAGTGTCAATGCACTAGGTGCGGCCTATAATGCTGGATCGCGCTCGCGAACTTCAAAATTCATATAAAATACCTTCCAAGCTTTATTCGCTGTCGATATTTTGCAGATGGTACACACATGTACACGGGAATCGATCCAGCAGGCTATCTCGGCCGCGAAATTTTGTGTCAGTACCCCTTTAAGAGTACTTTGTGCCAGCTGTACGCAGAGTCGCACATTGTTCGTCTCATGTGCATCACAGAAAGGGGAGCTCTTTCTCCGGCACTCTCTAGGCACTAGCCAGGTGTCGCGGGCCTCGCCCTTTCTCCTATCCTCCTCCTTATAAGAGCGCGTGCCTCCTTGCGTCACTAGTTCTTCTGCGTGTGCCGTGCTCCAGTGAAGCAAGGTTGGGTAAGTGGGCTCGCTGCCGTAGAACGCATGACGCCACATATCTTTGAACGGAAGCGTTGGTCACAGCCACTACATTGATCTCGACGGTCGCGACGCATGGCGTGCCGCATCAATCCAGGGTGGGGGGGGGGGGAGGGACGCGACGCGAAGTGCAACATGTGTCGCGACTGTGAACTGTGTGTGATCAGCGGAAAGATCAGTAACTTCACATCCCACCTTGCAGCTGCCGTGCAGTCTGCCCGTTCTCCCTCTTCCAGTTCACACTTCTAGCTCCTTCCTTTCCGACAGCGTCGGTTTCCGTGCTCTCGTAACCAGTTAGTCTTCTGGGTGTGACGTGGTACAGTGATATTTAAGGCGGACAGAGGGCTTACTGGCCTGGAACACATGATGCTGCCGATGTCTCTTTGGACCCTATGCAACACACCAGGGCGCACGAACGCCGACGGGCAAACGCTACAACCCGACACCAAATTCAATAATGAGGGTAACCTAGAAATTTTCTCTCTGCGAAATTTTGATGTCGAGAACAGTTTTGTTTTCGTCCTCACTGACATTTACGATCTGTTAGGTATTTGTAGCGTAGATGTGTTTATTGGACGGCTGTCGGAGACAGTGCGCAATGAAGACAGTAACCGTGGCGCATTGACTTCGAGCACGAGCGGTGCTCATTCACAAAGGTTCTGTGAAGGACGACACATTACCCAGTTTCCAGGCTTCGCTATAGTAGTTATTTAGGAGTGATACGTTGAATGAGTTGTATAAGGCAGATTTCAATACATCTAGTAATAAAAATTAAAAAAAATAAATTTCTCGATATGTTTTATACACTTTCCATTTCATTTTGTCACTTCGCCAAGACACGAATACCTTATCGTGATAAAGTAATTCTTTTCCTAGGCGAGTTCAGCACGAAGGTAAGTTCTACATCGACGTTCGAGCGTACGAAGCAAAACCGGCTGCTAAGTCGAAGCATCGAGTCCGATCTTCAACTGCACATTTCGATATGTCTTCGAAGAAATGACTTGTGTTGAATACGGTCAAATATATGAAGGATAATTAAATGCGCTGAAGGGTAACGGTAAGTTATCTGTTCTGCGTACTTGAGATAGCTGGTATCGACGACAGGCTGTTCATGTTCGCTCTACATTATCAAACCTTTTGACTACCAATCAAGCCGTTCCTCAAGGATCCATTCTTGGCCGACTTTTATCGTTGATTTACATGAGTGACCTTCTGCAAAGATTTACTTACTCTGAACCTTTTCTTTACGCTGATGACACTACCATACTAGCCTCTGACAAATCCATTCAGTGTTGGACGGTAAAATTATAGGAAGACCTAAATAGCATTTTTACCTGGTGTCATTGTAACTCCATCAGTATTAATAAAAAACAAAGTTCATAATATTCCACTGAAATAACAAATAACAACCTCAAATCACCCTAAAACAAAATGGCACGCTCATTGCTCCTGGCAATGAATACTCTCTCTTCAGAGTTATTCTCGACATCAACCTAAAATATTTTAACCATGTCACGGACGTAAGAAAAACGCTAGCATTCTGTATTACAGTGTTTAATCAAAGCAGGTGATAATTTTAACACTTGGATTCAAGTTGTATTACGCTTTCATTCACAGTCATATTATTATTGTATCACTGCATGGGGCAATACTTTACGTAACCCATTTATCTCCTATTCAACTCATTCGGAACAAAGCCATTAGAATAATAACTTACAGTTGATATCCCAAGTAGTGCATGATCATTATATTACAACTTTGATGCACTTCCTATTGATAGGTTATTTAAATATCATCTCACCATTACACTATTCAAGTCATTTATCCATCTTGTAGCACCATGTGTTTTTTGTCCTGATGCTCTTAGTAACTATAACCCAACTAGCTTATCCTCAAATGAAAAATTTCACTACCTTCTATCCGTACTACTTATGGTCGTTACAATACTTATTATCAAGCTTTATATATATGCAGTTCATTACCATCCCACATCAAAGAATCTTCGACGACCGGTTTACAGTGAAACCTCGGTGATACGATCACAGCTCATACGAATTTCGGGGTGATACGAATTTTTCGTTGGTCCCGGCCAAGGCCCATTGCCTGCAATGTAATGGAGTACGGTTGCTACGAACTGACTTTTCACCCAGCGACGTTTGATGCGAACGTACGCTACCGCCCATGCACGAAGAGGCGCTGTCCGCGCTGTCGCGGAAGACGCACCAAGCACGTGCGAGCGCGGGAATGCAAACGTGGGCATGCGCGCCGCACCGCCAAATCGTCAGAATTACGGTGTAAGAAAAACACTTTTCGAAAGGTGGACGAGGACCGAAAAAAGGCGACGACGGTCTTGGCGAAGAGTCGGGCCTCAAAACGTCAACATGCGTGACCATTGAGATCGTACTTGTGCGGGCATGGTCGTAAATGTCCCAAAAAAACATCTCCAACACTACGCGATAACAAAATCGGAATATAGGACCGTGGTTCTGTAATTTTGTGGCCTTGATCCGTCACGCCAGAGCGCTTATTTTGTTACTTGCGCTGTAGTACTCCGGTGTCATACAAAAAAACGTACTAAAATTTGGAAGGGACTATTGCTGTCGCGGGTCACAACGCACCTGGTTCATTAATTAAATACGAGCGTACGGACGTATATTCGAAACAAAAATTTACGAGTGCTACGTATGATTGCCGACATCTAAAAAACTTAAATGACAATTTCTTTGTCGCAGGGTTCTAATTTTCTATGCTTTCTGGTGACGTTGCCGCGTCCCTGAAAAACAATTTCGGAAAATGATACGCCAGCTTTCTTTGTCGCATTTTTGGTGGTCCCGTGAGATTTTCTACCGAGGTTTCACTGTATTTAGAAAACAATTGTATTCGGATTATTTGCTTAACTACTAGGTGGTCCCGTGAGATTCATTTTTTTTTCCTTCAATAATACTATTTCTTGTACCATTTTGGTTTCACTGTAACTGATATATTTTTGTTATATCAATTGTATTCTTATTTGCTTAACCTTTTTTCTGTAATATTGCATTTTTTTTTTCTTCAATATACTATTTCTTGTTACCCAAATTTTTGTTTAGAATAACTTTTAATTTCGCAATTTTATATCAAACCCCCGTTTTTTCTGAATAGCCCCCTTACAGCCAAATTAGGTAATTTTAATTTCGCAATCTTGGACAGGAGTTCCCCCTGCAGCCTAGTGCTTTCGGACCTCCTTCTGTATATTCATTCTGTACCATGTTCTGTTTATGTTCTAATATCAGAAATAAACTTGAAACATCAGAGAAGAAAGACTAATTTTGGCCAGCTTGAGTTTTGCCTTCTTCGCCGTCACAACCACGTCAAATAGTAGGCAAAACTGGTAGAAACACCACTGTCGCACAGAAAATAAGAACCCTCTCTATGAGTGAGCAGGGAGCGCTGTGTAGCAGTGTACTCAGGTGGCAGCTTCCGCCCGCTTTCGCCCATTGTCAAGCCCAAGAGTCTACCCATAGATCCCGCGATAGCTCTTTTTTCTAGCAGATTATACTACATCTCGGAACCCCTCAAGGTTAAGATTTCTCGCAGAAGAGTATTGTCTTTTAAATGAGCGAATCATAGTTCACCCTGGGCTTTATGTGTTTAGTGTCTGAGCTCAATGTAGCTTCTTATAAAACGGCTCAAAGAAAATGTTGCAAATGGGTCCTTGCTAAGCTCTACAAACACTGTTTGGTGCATGGTTTTACTATTGTGCGTGGCTGTGAGGTGGCCGATTTCATACCCTGCTAAGCCTTTGTTTCTGCTCGATTATCTCGCAGGCTGATACCTAACGTTGGTAATATGATATGTATAAATTTTAATGTTTTTGTGATTAAATCACAGTTGGAAGTTAGCGCCAGTCCTCTCCTCTCGTCTCGCCCTCGTTCGTTCTGCACTATGTTTCTGTGTCAATTTACAAACGAACTGTCCTCATCAAAAATATTTATGTTGTCATTCTACTGTAACAGTGTGTAGCGCTTCACCACATGTACGTTTATTCTTATAGTAAAAGCAGAGAATACCGCTGTGATGTATTTTCTTGGCTCATTATGTAGCACCTTCATTACTTATTTTCATATTGATTACAATGGATAGGTTACGCAAAACGGAGCGATTTTATTACGGAGCACTGAGTTGAGAGCTAGCGCCGTATGATGTACTCTTTGTAGGTTGCCCATGTTTTGGCTGAGCGTCAAAATTTATATAAAATATGAATTTTCTAAGCAACCTGACCATCTTCTGCAGCTTCGAGTGTGATATATTTATTTTGAGGAAAGCGTAGTGCTCCGTCTTAGCAGTTGTTTCCTCTGACCTGCCAATCTACACCTGGGAAGCGGCCGAGGAAGTTAATGAGGGATGAACGACGATGGAAGTCAGGGAAGTGCGTGCACACAGGTGCGTCTGCTTGGCACGGCTATAGCTTTTTGCTAAATTGCTCGGTGGCTTGAAGAAAGGCCACAGCCGCTTCAACGCCACAGTAGCGCTGTTGGCGTCAGACCAACGACCTAATACAAGTCATCAGATGCCTTCTTGCATAGAAGAAATCAGTTTCCGTCGTTCCCTTGGGTAGATGCACAAGTTATGTGCGCTGGAGTTAATGCATGTCAGCTGCGTCATATCTCATATTTCACAGGTGGCGGCTCTAGAGCGATGCACGTAAGCTTTGACATTTTAATCCAACGCAGCCTTTTGGTTCTGTCAACGCTGTATCGACGCATCGTGCAGCGCATATCATTGAACTCGCATGATCGATGACTGCCACAGAAATTCGGGCGATATTTGGAATAAGGGAAAACAAGACACATGCGAACAGACGGGGGGCGCTATTTTGTGTCTTCATGTTTTTCCTGTGTCTTTTCTTATAGCAGTCATGCTAATTAATCCCGCAGCTCTGAAGCACCAACTCCCCTAACAGCAAAACTTCGTGTGTCCTAGCAGTGAACAGTTTTTTTTCGGAACATTGAAGAAATCTAAAACTATCTCGAATGCGTGAATTCGATACCAAGCCACCGCGGCCGCATTTTGTTTGTAACGGTGCGCAAGACTACTTGTGTGACTAGGTTTAAGTACACAGTAAATATTGTACGCTTTCGAAATCAATGCACACTTCAGCAATGCGTTGCGCCTGAGGAATATTGCGGTTTCCCAACTAAATTCCCGTATTACACTAATACTCAACGAATCTCGTAGAGTCACAACCGCCTGTAACGACACCGGTTTTAATGATATATCGGTTATTTTTTTATTCATTGATTTCAATTTACATGCACTGGTACACCATAGTGGTAAATGAAGGTGGATTGCGGAGAAAAGCCGCAATAACGCGGCTCGAGGGAAACCTCACCCCATTTAGAACAGCATGGTTACATATGATATGTGCTTCATAACAGAAAAAAAGACATAGCGCACAACATTAACTCACAAAACACATTCCAAAACACATAACAAAGGGCTGACGCGCTGGAGTTTTGAGTACTGTGGCGGAGCCTGGTGGCGTGCGCCGAAGTTGCTTGGGTAGTCAAAAATGGACGCCGACCGGCGAGTTACGCAGTTCTCAGTTGCTTTAAGCGTTTTACTTAATTTTGCGCCTAGTTTTCAGGCTCAAAAAGTGCTTAAAACGTACACAGGAACTTGTCCGCTATGCCTGCAGAGTCTGACATGTTTGACGAGCGATCCCTGCTTCAACAAACCGTGTCGAAAGCAGGTGCACTCTAAGCCAAAAATGAAAAAAATGGGAGTAACGGCGGGTTTTAGTCCTAAAGACCAACTGTTACTCCCCAAAAAGACCAACTGGAACAAGATGGATGACATGTCTCAAGTTGGGGGAGTAAGCGTTTAGTGTTAGGTTGGAAGAGAGCAACAGAAGGACGAACGGCAACGGTTCGTCCTGCATGAGAGCAACGGTTGCACTCGGCGCGCAACCGTTCCTCTCCTGCAGGACGCACCCTGTATCGGTCGATGCATGGGCCACATTTTCTTGCGGGCTGGCGTAAGGAAACTACTTTTTGTAAACTGAACAGAGAGATACGCCCGCTAATAGGGACATTTAGCTTGTACGCATACTTTTTAACGTTACCGTGTTACCGGAACCCATGTTTTAGAAAAGTTTTAGCTCTCCGTACGTAAACGTTTACGCATTTAAATTATATTTAATTTAGATAACATTGTATCACTGTTGCGGCAGAATCACGAGGGGTTTTTACCGTGTACAGAATCCCGGCATGCGCAGAGGGGTGACGATAGTGTTGCCATCTTGTGACACTTCGTGCAACCATAATGTCATGGACATGTTTGTTTTCGCCTATATAGTGTTTTTCAGGAAAAAAAATGATTGAAAAGGTAACTTATTTGTAATTATGCCGCGGCAAGGCTTCTACACCAGAAGTAGAGAAGTAGAACGCACGATGTTTCTGCAATAACAATTTTTTGCTTGCCTGGTTCATCTTGTTCCCGCTAGATGGCATCACCCATCCAGCCTGTCGGGGTGTTTATGTCAAGGCTTCTCACGTTCTTACGGCTTCGGTATTCTATTTCTAGTTCTAGGTCACTCAGTGACTTTAGCCGCTGAAACAAGTGCGATCGCAATTGGCGCTCGCACTTCGGCTTATTTTTACTCGGTAAAGCGGGTATCGCAAGTAGCCGTGAACGACGGGGGATTTGCGAGATAGGGCCGTAAACGTAAAGCCAATCTGGCGAGTAGTCCACGTTCCGTAAAGGCCCGCGCTTGCGCAGATTCCTTTCGGCAACTCGTAACACGGTAACGTAAAGCTAAAAGCCCCTAATACAAGCTAAAAGCTCCTAATAAAAGGCATGGTTGCATGAACGCCCAGCACCTGAAGCTGCTGTCGTCGCAAGTTAATGACGTGTTTGCGTATAAACATTTGGCATAAATATATAGCTTGAGAATGTAACAATAAAATGCGAAGCTTCGCGAGACTCCGTGTATACTTCACAACAAAAAGCGGTTGAGAGAAGTACACAGTTGATAGACTTTACGTTTGCGGTTTTATGCTGAATCGCAGTCTCCACTACAAAGCAGCAAAAGCACCGACCCCATGGTTGCAGCAGAGATCACGCAACACACACTTATAATCGCGATGCGCAGAAAGACTGACAGCGAACTAACGCCGCTGCCTCCCCCCCCCCCCCCCCCCTCCCCCCGTCATCTCTACCTTGTCACTGGCTGATTTTGGCGGGAGGGCAGCTGTCGAAATCGGTCCGGTAGTTTGACTTTGTGTTTAATCTCAGAGCAAATGGACGTTATCAGCTCGGGCGGTGTTTGTCTTTTCAAAGGGGAGGCGACTCTTCCGCAAAAAAATAATAATATTATTATTATATTTATACTGATATTAATAAGAATAATGATAATAAAGAAGAAGAAAACACACCTCCGGGCAAAAAATAAAAAAGAAATTACTGGCCTTTTAGCTAGCGCAAAGGGGAGGCACTGGCAAAGCCTGTGTTTTCGCGAGAGACTCATTACCTTGGACGTTTTCAGATGTTTACATTGTTACTTTCTATTCTCTTTCGAACATCACCACTGGTTCTGCACGCCTATGCTCATTTCACTAACGTGTCAGAACGCGCAACGACCCGTCGTACCTACATAACCCGTTTCCTTTCAGACGGCGCCGTAGCGTGTGGTGGCGTAGTGGCTAGCGTAGCGCATGGCGGCTAAGTGGTCGCGAGTTCGATAATCCTGTGTTTGTTGCAAAATTTTCTGAAATTTATTTCTGAATGAGATGTCTGTATGTCGTTTGTACATCCAAACAAATGTATGTATAAACCTCAATATGCTCTAGAAGTAAATAAAAAACGATTTTTTTTACCCAAGTAGAAACTAAGGAGTAACGGGAAGGAGCATCCTGTTGCTCCCTTGAGGAGCATCAGGAAGGAGTAACAGTTTGTCCTCAAGGAAGCACTGGGCGGACTAACCGTTCATCCCCTCAAGGAGCAAACTGAAAGGAGAGCAACGGTTCATCCCCTTGCCGTTGCTCCTTTTCGGAGAGTAATGGGAGTGGCAATGCACTTACTCCCTCAAAGGAGGAACCCCTATACCCCCCGTTGCTCTCTTTTGGCTTAGAGTGTATAGTCACGTTACGCAATACAATTTTCGGGTATATCAAGGTGGCGCGAGCGCACCATGATCGTGGCGTGTGAGTCAGCCGCACATGACATATATGTCATGATTATCGTGTTAACACTTGTTATTTATGTTCGTCATACAGAAATGTCTCGTAATGCCAATTTGGTATATATCCATTTATTTAAAGTGCCGCGAGACCTGTCATGTAAATCATGCTGTGCATGACATGCATGTCATTATTTGCATGTTTGGACGTGTCACTGACGTTCTCATAGGCTCTTGTCGCGCCATACAAATTTAATATATATCCAGTTAACGAAACGACCGCAAGGAGCAAAGACCGTGGCATGTAATATCATGCCGTTCGTGATGTATGTCACGATTTTGACGTTACGACGGGTCACTTGTGTTCGTCATACAGTCATGTTACGCCATACCAATTTAATAAACATCCCATTAACGAAACTGCCAGGAGAGCAAAAAGAAGTTCGCTAAGAAATGATTCGCATTTAAAAGCTGTTTCACTGAAAGGGCGAAGCAGTACATGCGTTAGCAACATGTCGTAATGTTATACGAACGAAGGCTAGCATCTACCTTTTTGCCGATCTCGCGCAACTCTACAAAACGCTGGTGTATGGGAATACGGCCGCTCCCGGGAGAGAAGCGGTTTTCGTGCAGTTTGTGTATCAGTGTTCACAGCAAGAAGCGGTGAGATCACAGCGCGTAGAAGGGTATACGAGCCATTTGCTGATGTCTGTCGAGATAGCGCGCGCGAGCCCTTCGGACCGCGCCCTTATAGACAAAGTTCGTAGTTGCTGCGCGAGCCACGCCCCCTCTCCCAGCGTCCCTTCATGCTCCTTGGCCTAGCGAAAGAGGGGCAGGGCGTTTCCTCTCTGCATTAGGAGCAATCGACAGCAGGCTTTGCATGCGGTTTGATGTTATTGCATGAGCCCGCCGTGCGACGGGATGGCCAGCTTCTTTCAACTCTGCCTGAGCCGTATTCCTCGACAGCGCTCACAGCTTTTACTCACGGGTAGAACATACGATGCGCGGAGCGACGTTATTGGTTAGGATTTATACGGATATGACGGCGACGGTGAGAACCTGTCCAGAGAGTCTATATAATTGTTGTAGCAATGAAAAAATATACAAAAAAAACGTGGGAGCGGGCTCGCCTTGTTTCTGGAGAGCTGCTGTCTCCGCTGTAAAGAGTCCGTCCGTTGGAAGAATAAAATGATCCGGCGCTTTTCCATTGGTTTCGTTCTCGCCTTCACTACTCTTACAGGCGATATCGCCCCGCCACATTTTCGCCATAAAGCACGCGTACAATGTCAGCACTAAGCGTTGAGCCTATCAGGATTTCGCGCTTGTCGGCTATTGGGCGCGAAAGAAGACTCCTTTTTTTTTCTTCGAACGGGCGATGTACTTTCAGTGCGATCGCGCGCGGGCATGTGGCGGTCATTGGGCGCGAGGACAATACCGTGGCGCCAACATGCGGAGGCATCCCTGTGACGTGCAAGGCCAAGCAGTATGACACGTGGCTGCTGCTGTTAGAAGGTGAATAAAGTGTTAGAAGCTGGCCACGTTTTCGCCTGTGGCGTAAACAACACAGAGAAGAACAAGCGACTCTGGCTGTGAGTACATTCTATAAGAAAGGGACCCCGTGGGCTGAAGTCGAGAGTCGGACGAAACCCGTTTGGTCGGGAAAACACATGAAGACAATTACAATGGACACCCGAGGGGTGGGGGTATACGCAGACTGTGGCGGAAGTTTCGTCGGCAAGACAGGTAACTTTCAGCAAAGATTCAAGCAGCAAATATATGATGCAAGAAGAAAGGTTTCATCGAACATCAATGGCCGAGCATGCAGAAGCAAAATAAAGGAAAGAAAAAAATTGGTCGCGTATCTGCGTGCTTCGCTGCAAATGTCGTCTAAAGACGATAGAGAGGCGCTGCGTGAGATATGGACGCCATCTGGCAATACGTCGGGAAACATGAGTGCTGTGTTGCGGGCTGGTAGTCCCGGCGCAGCAGCAGGCGAAGACCGGCGGTGACCAACGCGACCGGCGGGGGACGCCAGCCAGCCCGAACACGCGGTTTGGCGCGAAGCGCCGAAGCAGAAGAAACGTCCGCACTCAACGAGTACTCCCACACGCTCTTTTATTTACACGTCGCCTGGTTAAAACAGGAATGCCAGAGCGGCGCCCCATGGCATTCGTACAGTGCAATACAGAACCGAAACCGAAACACAACAATGAGCTCCTGCAGAGCGCATGGACGAAGGCAAGTTTCAGCGCAGCTTAAAAAACTAGGGTCTTTAGAATACGTATGTATGCATTTTCTATTAAAGGAACACACCACCTAATACTTACCTAGTGATGTTGCACCTCAGATATGCGTAATGTTTGCTTTTTGATCGACAATGTACACGAGTATGAACCTAGTGAGCCGTACAAGATGGCTGGCCCTTGGGCAAGTGGTTCAACTTTGGCCGAGTTTTTGAATCGAGGGACGTGCTGACAAACAGAAAGACAGAAAGACAGACCAAAATTTCTCAGTTTAAGTGTCCCAAGGAAGACTATCGTCTTTAATAACTGGACTTCTTGACATTATCTTGAATCTCCGACAATACAGACAATGGCGCATGCGCTTAAACGTAATGACAACAACTTTCCATACGTGTACGCATGTTGCTACGTCATATTTCAACATACATAACCGGACTGTTTCAGCATTCATTTTTCGTTGTGAACAAGGCCCCGTGCGGGAGCTGAAACGTTTGCTTTTGTGTGTGAACGATTCGTGTTGTGTTGTAACCATAGTCCATGTTACCTATAGGCTTGAAGTAATAATAAAAGACAGGTGACAGCGGCATGATGCTCTTGAAAAACAGGGTAAGGGTAAAAGTGAAAGCTCATGCCTAGCTCCTTCGCGAACGTAGCGCACTGTGGCACGGAGCAGAAAGGTATGCCGCCCCGATAACTTTACTGCACTTTTCCGGATTGCATAGCCTCTAGGGGTTCGCACGCATAAAGTGATAGCAAAACAACAATGTTCAAAACAGAAAACGCCGCGAAATCGCTGTTAAAAACAACGCATTTTACCATCCGCTTCCCTTCGCCAGAACGAGGTGAGATCACGTGATTCAACCCTGCACGTCACAGCGATTGCAGCGCCCACGTCTCTAGTGGTGGGCCTCGCGCCCGATAGTAACTACCGAGCACGCCATGTTCAAATCAGACAATGGCGTGGAACTTCAGAAGGTATGACTGTATCGTTGAGTCAGTGGTGCAGTGATTTTAAGTAATAGCATCATTTGTCGTGTGAAGAGGAAGCGATTTTAGCTGACTGAGAATTTATTGTAAATCCCAGGCCGCGTGCTGCGCATTATGTTTAGCTGGCGTGTCGTCGGGAGCTCGACTACTGATCGGAAGCATTTTCTGACCATGCTGAAAGAGTGTGCAAGCCCTTATAAGCAGTCAGCGAATGCATTAATGTCTACGAGACTCGGTCGCGGATTCGTCACAACTACGTTTGAACAATTAGTACGTTTAAAGTGGGTACGTATCACAAGTTTTCACTGTATTGGTGCTGGTCTCTTCGTTTTCTGTACGTGGATGTGTTCGACATGTTGCACAACCTTATGTTGCCCAATAAGTCGAGTCCACTTATAACAATACCGGTTTTAACAATATATCGGATATAACAATGGACAGCCGCGGCATCGTCAGCTTTTCATTGTATTCTATGGCAAAATAAACCGCTTATAACAATGCTGTCATCAATATCTGTTATAACAATTAAATGTGGGCACTGGAACCAACCCTGAACGAAACAAAAATGCAAAAACGCTGCGACAATGCCACCCCAACCCCGCCTATTACGCAAAAGGGCATGAGAGCATACGCGCGGCGGCCAGGCGATAGTGTCACGGGGTCGTCGACGAAGACCGCAGGCGACGTGTCCAAGATGAAACTCATTATTTGGCCGAACTTGTGGCCGAGAAACAGAAAGTTAATTTACAGCAATACACACCCTATGCACTGATAGTGGCGAACAGAGCGTCGACCATCGATCAACTGACAAGCGGTGAAGGAAGCGCGCGGCATTTTACACGTGCCGTCGAATATTCCAGCATTATCGCTGGTTGTCGCGACAACTCTGGAATAAGCTCGAGTGTTCGCGTCTTGCGCGAAATCTTAACAAAACGATCTACAATAATCGCGAAACTTCTCGAACAATGAGGCGCGGTTTGCGCTGAGCGTTGCTGACAGTCAGGGGCGTAGCCAGAAATTTTTTTCGGGGGGGGGGGGGGGTTCAACCATACTTTATGTATGTTCGTGCGTTCGTTTGTATGTGTGCGTGCCTATATACGCAAGCAAAACTGAAAAATTTCGGAGGGGGTTTGAACCCCCCAACCCCCCCCCCCTTGGCTACGCCCCTGCTGACAGTTTGTGGGCGAAAACCGAATGCAGCAAGAGTGATAATAAGAAAGGCACGTGGCAATGCCCCCTCTGAAAAATCATCGTCCCGATGCCTAAAACAGAACACGGTAGGGAGGGGGGGGGGCAATGCATGCAACAATATCATCATCATCATCATCATCAGCCTGTCTACGCCCACTGCAGGGCAAAGGCCTCTCCCATGTTCCGCCAATCAACCCGGTCCTGTGCTTTCTGCTGCCACGTTATACCGGCAAACTTCTTAATCTCATCTACCCACCTAATTTTCTGTCTCCCTCACGCGTCTGCCATCTCTTGGAATCCAGTCAGTTACCCTTAATGACCAACGGTTATCCTGCCGACGTGCTACGTGCCCGGCCCATATCCATTTCTTCTTCTTGATTTCAACTATGATGTTTGTCCCTGACCCACTCTGCTCTCTTCCTGTCTCTTAAGGTTACACCTATCATTTTCCTTTCCATCGCTCGCTGCGTCGTCCTCATTTTAAGTTGAACCCTCTTGTAAGTCTCCAGGTTTCTGCTCCGCAACAATAACAACAATAAAGCAAAAAGTACAATAAGCAAGTACAAGCAAAAAATAGGCACAAGCAAGAAAGTACAATAAAAAAAAGTACATTCCTGAGATTACTAGCGCGCGTAATATGGCTTGAGGCGCACGACATGGACGACTTCAGGTCGCGCACGGCGCCGCTGAGAGTTCGTAATGCCGTCAGGGACAACCTCGTAGTCGAGTGCGCCGAGGCGTCGAAGTACCCTGTACGGTCCGAAGTATCGTCGAGAAGCTTCTCACTAAGTCCCCGTCGACGTATTGGCGTCCATACCCATACACGGTCACCGGGTTGGTATTCCATGTGGCGTCATCGAAGGTTGTAGCGGCGGCTGTCATTATCCAGACGACGGGCCAAACCGCTCTTTTGGCCCGCGGCCTCACCGTCACGTGACCCTCCACTTCCGGTTGGGCGCGAGGCCGCGGGCGGCCCGGGAAGGGGAGGGCGCGAGAAATCCTGAAAACATTTTCACGGGCCGCCGTACCGGCCCTCGACGGCGGGCCGCGCGCTCGCGGGGGTGGTGTGTCAACAAAACCGGGTTTTATTATATTTTTTTGGCAGCTGGGCACGCCGGCGGCTATTCGAACATGTGTTTCTGTTTGAAAACAAGCGCGCGTTTTTGCGGCCCAGTACTCGTTCTACTGTGCTTGTGTAAAGATGGCTACGTGTAAGCGACGATGCTACGTTATATTTTCTCTCATTGGTGGAGCAGTTCCCGACACTTTTTAACGAATATATCTGCAGATCCTCGTCGTCCTCAAACCGATAGCGCGAGAGCCATAGCCGCCAGAGATTTCTTCGCGCAAACCTCAATGTTCAAACTGAGAACTTCCGTAGCGGGACGTCTTCCGTGTTGTCACTGGTATCAGTTAGGTCTTTCGCGCGTCTCACGCGGTTCTTCTCAGGCATTTCTTTCCGTCACGGCATTTTTTCTTTTTGTTCGCATGCAGAGCCCTCCCGACTTTCGCCTGTGGGCAGTGCCTTTTCGAATTTTCCGGTGCTTGCTATCTTTTGTCTAGCTCCGTAGCCTTCGCGCTCTCCCTCCCCTATTGTGACCTCTGTCAGCGACTACCACAGCCAACCCTTGACTGACGCCACCAACCTCTTGGGAGGCCACACAGCGTGCTCTGCCCGCTTTAACACGTCTGTTGATGTTCGTTTCCTAGTTTGTCAATTTTTTTTGTGCCATCACTCTGGCTTTATTTGTTTGTTTCTTTCGCAAAATAGGCTTTCTGTTTCTGCCAGCTCTGTGTGTACTGCGCGAATGATAGACAGACGGCTGCGCGGAGCCTGGGG